>NC_091980.1:2414587-2666109 GCF_044704955.1 Pristiophorus japonicus | reverse complement strand
AGCACCAGTGGAGTCTCCTCTCTCCCCCCCCCCCCCCCCCCCCAGCAACCAGTGGAGGTCCTCTCTCCTCCCCCCCCCCCCCCCAGCACCAGTGGAGTCTCTCTCTCCCCCCCCCCCCCCCCCCAGCACCAGTGGAGTCCTCTCTCCCCCCCCCAGCACCGGTGGAGTCTCTCTCTCCCCCCCCCCCCCCCCCAGCACCAGTGGAGTCTCTCTCTCCCCCCCCCCCCCCAGCACCAGTGGAGTCCTCTCTCTCTCCCCCCCCAGCACCGGTGGAGTCTCTCTCTCCCCCCCCCCCCCCCCAGCACCAGTGGAGTCTCTCCCCCCCCCCAGCACCGGTGGAGTCTCTCCCCCCCCCCCCAGCACCGGTGGAGTCTCTCTCTCCCCCCCCCCAGCACCAGTGGGAGTCTCTCTCTCTCTCCCCCCCCCCCCCCAGCACCGGTGGAGTCTCCCCCCCCCCCCCCCCCCCCAGCACCAGTGGAGTCTCTCTCTCTCCCCCCCCCCCCAGCACCGGTGGAGTCTCTCCCCCCCCCCCAGCACCGGTGGAGTCTCTCTCTCCCCCCCCCCAGCACCAGTGGAGTCTCTCTCTCTCCCCCCCCCCCCCCCAGCACCGGTGGAGTCTCTCCCCCCCCCCCCCAGCACCAGTGGAGTCTCCTCCCCCCCCCCCCCCCAGCACCAGTGGAGTCTCTCTCCCCCCCCCCCCCCAGCACCAGTGGAGTCTCTCTCTCCCCCCCCCCCCCAGCACCGGTGGAGTCTCTCCCCCCCCCCCCCCCCCCCCCAGCACCGGTGGAGTCTCTCCCCCCCCCCCCCCCAGACCGGTGGGAGTCTCTCCCCCCCCCCCCCCCAGCACCGGTGGAGTCTCTCTCCCCCCCCCCCCCCCAGCACCGGTGGAGTCTCTCTCTCCCCCCCCCCCCCCCCAGCACCGGTGGAGTCTCTCTCTCCCCCCCCCCCCCCCCCAGCACCGGTGGAGTCTCTCTCCCCCCCCCCCCCCCCAGCACCGGTGGAGTCTCTCTCCCCCCCCCCCCCCCCCAGCACCGGTGGAGTCTCTCTCTCCCCCCCCCCCCCCCCCCAGCACCAGTGGAGTCTCTCTCTCCCCCCCCCCCCCCCAGCACCGGTGGAGTCTCTCTCCCCCCCCCCCCCCCAGCACCGGTGGAGTCTCTCCCCCCCCCCCCCCCCCGCCCGTTACTCATGCGTTGTCTTGTGTGCAGGTTGTGACGGGGTCAGGACTGGACAGCCAGAAGTCGGATGAGGAATACCGCGAGCTGTTTGACCTGGCTCTGCGAGGCCTGCAGCTCCTGTCCAAGTGGAGCACGCACGTGATGGAAGTGGTGAGGACCCATCGCTCAAATCCTTCATTTCACTCAAAGTGTCGACCGACCCAGGAACTGGTCACTCTGCACATTCCCAACACCAGTTCACCAACCAGACCGACTTGATGCAATTCATAAAATGTGATCTAAATACAAATTATATTTTCACTGAGATCCACCTTCTCCCCATATCCCCCACCTCCCCGTATCACTCAAACCCACTTTTTTTCATTCAGTTCGGGGATGTGGGCATCGCTGGCAAGGCCGGCATTTATTGCCCATCCCTAATTGCCCCTTGAGAAGGTGGTGGTGAGCCGCCTTCTTGAACCGCTGCAGTCCGTGTGGTGAAGGTGCTCCCACAGTGCTGTTAGGGAGGGAGTTCCAGGATTGTGACCCAGCGACGATGAAGGAACGGCCGATATATTTCCCAGTCGGGATGGTGTGTGACTGGGAGGGGAACGTGGAGGTGGTGGTGTTCCCATGGACCTGCTGCCCTTGTCCTTCTAGGGGGTAGAGGTCGCGGGTTTGGGAGGTGCTGCCGAAGAAGCCTTGGCGAGTTGCTGCAGTGCATCTTGTGGATGGCCGAGCGACACACTCGGTTTGTGTCAAACCCGCTCCCAGCGGTTCAAGGCAGCTCACCCCCACCTTCTCAGGGCACCTCGGGAGTGGCAATAAATGCCACCCTTGCCAGGGAACCCCACTGCAATAAATAAAAGGCCGTGGGTTGAATGTCGATATTTGATTACTGCTTTGTAAAGTACGTGTTTTTTTTGACTAGTATTCCTGGAAGTTGGTGCACCCCACGGATAAATTCTGCAACAAAGATTGCCCGGGAACAGCGGAGGAGTATGAACGTGCCACTCGCTATAACTACACCAGCGAGGAGAAGTTTGCGCTGGTCGAGGTAAGTACGAGTGATTGACAGGCCGGAGTGTTTTCACACAGGCAGCAGATTTTACCTCAGCCATGGCCCGGTGGGTAGCAATCTGCCTTGCCTCGGAGTCACAAGCTCGTGGGTTACAGCCCCATAATCCAGGTGGATACTCCAGTGCAGTACTGAGGGAGTGCCGCATTGTCGGAGGGGCAGTACTGAGGGAGTGCCGCATTGTCGGAGGGGCAGTACTGAGGGAGTGCCGCATTGTCGGAGGGGCAGTACTGAGGGAGTGCCGCACTGTCGGAGGGGCAGTACTGAGGGAGTGCCGCATTGTCGGAGGGGCAGTACTGAGGGAGTGCCGCATTGTCGGAGGGGCAGTACTGAGGGAGTGCCGCATTGTCGGAGGGGCAGTACTGAGGGAACGCCGCATTGTCGGAGGGGCAGTACTGAGGGAGTGCCACATTGTCGGAGGTGCCGTCTTTCGGATGAGACGTTAAACCGTGGCTCCATCTGCTCTCTCAGCTGGATATAAAAGATCCCGTGGAACTATTTCGAAGAAAGGTAGGGGTCACTATTTATCCTCAACCAACATAACTAAAAACAGATTACCTGCTAATGATCACCATGCTGTTTGTGGGAGCCTGCTGTGTGCACATTGGCTGCTGTATTTCCTGCGTTATGACAGCACTTCAACAATTGTCTGTTAAGCGATTTAGGATGTCCTCAAGTCGTGAGAGGGGAAATATATTACAAAGTTATGGCATTGAAGTGAAAACCTGAGTGCGTAGCTGCCAGGGGCAATCATTTCAGCCCCTCGAGCCTGTTACACAGGAACAGGAGGAGGCCATTCAGCCCCTCGAGCATGTTACACAGGAACAGGAGGAGGCCATTCAGCCCCTCGAGCCTGTTACACAGGAGCAGGAGGAGGCCATTCAGCCCCTCGAGCATGTTACACAGGAACAGGAGGAGGCCATTCAGCCCCTCGAGCCTGTTACACAGGAGCAGGAGGAGGCCATTCAGCCCCTCGAGCATGTTACACAGGAACAGGAGGAGGCCATTCAGCCCCTCGAGCCTGTTACACAGGAACAGGAGGAGGCCATTCAGCCCCTCGAGCCTGTTACACAGGAACAGGAGGAGGCCATTCAGCCCCTCGAGCCTGTTACACAGGGACAGGAGGAGGCCATTCAGCCCCTCGAGCCTGTTACACAGGGACAGGAGGAGGCCATTCAGCCCCTCGAGCCTGTTACACAGGAGCAGGAGGAGGCCATTCAGCCCCTCGAGCATGTTACACAGGAACAGGAGGAGGCCATTCAGCCCCTCGAGCCTGTTACACAGGAACAGGAGGAGGCCATTCAGCCCCTCGAGCCTGTTACACAGGAACAGGAGGAGGCCATTCAGCCCCTCGAGCCTGTTACACAGGAACAGGAGGAGGCCATTCAGCCCCTCGAGCCTGTTACACAGGAACAGGAGGAGGCCCATTCAGCCCCTCGAGCCTGTTACACAGGAACAGGAGGAGGCCATTCAGCCCCTCGAGCCTGTTACATAGGAACAGGAGGAGGCCATTCAGCCCCTCGAGCCTTTTACACAGGAACAGGAGGAGGCCCATTCAGCCCCTCGAGCCTGTTACACAGGAACAGGAGGAGGCCATTCAGCCCCTCGAGCCTGTTACACAGGAACAGGAGGAGGCCATTCAGCCCCTCGAGCCTGTTACACAGGAACAGGAGGAGGCCATTCAGCCCCTCGAGCCTGTTACACAGGAACAGGAGGAGGCCATTCAGCCCCTCGAGCCTGTTACACACGAACAGGAGGTGGCCCATTCAGCCCCTCGAGCCTGTTACACAGGAACAGGAGGAGGCCATTCAGCCCCTCGAGCCTGTTACACAGGAACAGGAGGAGGCCATTCAGCCCCTCGAGCCTGTTACACAGGAACAGGAGGAGGCCCATTCAGCCCCTCGAGCCTGTTACACAGGAACAGGAGGAGGCCCATTCAGCCCCTCGAGCCTGTTACACAGGAGCAGGAGGAGGCCATTCAGCCCCTCGAGCCTGTTACACAGGAGCAGGAGGAGGCCATTCAGCCCCTCGAGCATGTTACACAGGAACAGGAGGAGGCCATTCAGCCCCTCGAGCCTGTTACACAGGAACAGGAGGAGTCCATTCAGCCCCTCGAGCCTGTTGCACAGGAACAGGAGGAGGCCATTCAGCCCCTCGAGCCTGTTACACAGGAACAGGAGAGAGCCATTCAGCCCCTCGAACCTGTTACACAGGAACAGGAGGGAGGCCATTCAGCCCCTCGAGCCTATTACACAGGAACAGGAAGGAGGCCATTCAGCCCTTCGAACCTGTTACACAGGAACAGGAGGGAGGCCATTCAGCCCCTTGAGCCTGCTCTGCCATTCACGGCTTGAGCAGCCGAACGCCCTAATCCTGCTCCTAAATCTTATGTTCTGCTGTTCACTCTCTGACCTCTCTCTCTGACCCCTCTCTCTGACCCCTCTCTCTCTCTCTCTCTCTGACCCCTCTCTCTCTCTCTCTCTGACCCCTCTCTCTCTCTCTCTGACCCCTCTCTCTCTCTCTCTGACCCCCTCTCTCTCTCTCTGACCCCCTCTCTCTCTCTCTGACCCCCCCTCTCTCTCTCTGACCCCCCTCTCTCTCTCTGACCTCTCTCTCTCTCTCTCTCTCTGACCCCACTCTCTCTGATCCCTCGCCCTCAGGAAGGATAGACGGAAAGGAAAAGGAGGTGGGGTGGCGTTGCTGGTTAACAAGGAAATTAATGCAATAATAAGGAAGGACATTAGCTTGGATGATGTGGAATCGGTATGGGTGGAGCTACGGAATACCAAAGGGCAGAAAACGCTAGTGGGAGTTGTGTACAGACCACCAAACAGTTGTAGTGAGGTTGGGGACAGCATCAAACAAGAAATTAGGGATGCGTGCAATAAAGGTACAGCAGTTATCATGGGCGACTTTAATCTACATATTGATTGGGATAAGCAAGCTGGTAGAAATGCGGTGGAGGAGGATTTCCTGGAGTGTATTAGGGATAGTTTTCTGGACCAATATGTTGAGGAACCAACTAGAGAGCTGGCCATCCTAGACTGGGTGATGTGTAATGAGAAAGAACTAATTAGCAATCTTTTTGTGCGAGGTCCCTTGGAGAAGAGTGACCATAATATGGTAGAATTCTTTATTAAGATGGAGAGTGACAGTGTTAATTCAGAGCCTAGGGTCCTGAACTTAAGGAAAGGTAACTTCGATGGTATGAGACGTGAATTGGCTAGAATAGACTGTCGAGTGATACTTAAAGGGTTGACAGTGGATAGGCAATGGCAAACATTTAAAGATCACATGGATGAACTTCAATAATTGTATATCCCTGTCTGGAGTAAAAATAAAACGGGGAAGGTGGCTCAACCGTGGCTAACAAGGGAAATTAAGGATAGTGTTAAATCCAAGGAAGAGGCATATAAATTGGCCAAAAAAAGCAGCAAACCTGAGGACTGGGAGAAATTTAGAATTCAGCAGAGGAGGACTAAGGGTTTAATTAGAAGGGGAAAATAGAGTATGAGAAGAAGCTTGCCGGGAACATAAAAACTGACTGCAAAAGCTTCTATAGATATGTGAAGAGAAAAAGATTTGTGAAGTCAAACGTAGGTCCCTTGCAGTCAGATTCAGGTGAATTTATAATGGGGAACAAAGAAATGGCAGACCAGTTGAACAAATACTTTGGTTCTGTCTTCACGAAGGAAGACACAAATAACCTTCCGGAAATACTAGGGGACCGAGGGTCTAGTGAGAAGGAGGAACTGAGGGATATCCTTACAAGGCAGGAAATTGTGTTTGGGAAATTGATGGGATTGAAGGCCGATAAATCCCCAGGGCCTATTAGTCTGCATCCCAGAGTACTTAGCGAAGTGCTCCTCAAAATAGTGGATGCATTGGTGATCATTTTCCAACAGTCTATCGACTCTGGATCAGTTCCTATGGACTGGGGGGTAGCCAATGTAACACCACTTTTTAAAAAAGGAGGGAGAGAGAAAACAGGGAATTATAAACCGGTTAGCCTGACACCAGTAGTGGGGAAAATGTTGGAATCAATTATTAAAGATGAAATAACAACACATTTGGAAAGCAGTGACAGGATCGGTCCAAGTCAGCATGGATTTATGAAAGGAAAATCATGCTTGACAAATCTTCTTGAATTTTTTTGAGGATGTAACTAGTAGAGTGGACAAGGGAGAACCAGTGGATGTGGTGTATTTGGACTTTCAAAGGACTTTTGACAAGGTCCCACACAAGAGATTGGTGTGCAAAATTAAAGCACATGGTATTGGGGGTAATGTACTGACGTGGATAGAGAACTGGTTGGCAGACAGGAAGCAGAGAGTGGGAATAAACAGGTCCTTTTCAGAATGGCAGGCAGTGACTAGTGGGGTGCCGCGGGGCTCAGTGCTGGGACCCCAGCTCTTTACAATATACATTAATGATTTGGATAAAGGAATTGAGTGTAATATCTCCAAGTTTGCAGATGACACTAAGCTGGGTGGCGGTGTGAGCTGTGAGGGGGATACTAAGAGGCTGCAGGGTGACTTGGACAGGTTCGGTGAATGGGCAAGTGCATGGCAGATGCAGTATAATGTGGATAAATGTCAGGTTATCCACTTTGGGGGCAAAAACACGAAGACAGAATATTATCTGAATGGTGGCATATTAGGAAAATGGGAGGTGCAATGAGACCTGGGTGTCATGGTACATCAGTCATTGAAAGTTGGCATGCAGGTACAGCAGGAGGTGAAGAAGGCAAATGGTATGTTGGCCTTCATAGCTAGGGGATTTGAGTATAGGAGCAGGGAGGTCTTACTGCAGTTGTACAGGGCCTTGGTGAGGCTTCACCTGGAATATTGTGTTCAGTTTTGGTCTCCTAATCTGAGGAAGGACGTTCTTGCTATTGAGGGAGTGCAGCGAAGGTTCACCAGACTGATTCCCGGGATGGCTGGATTGACATATGAGGAGAAACTGGATCGACTGGGCCTGTATTCACTGGAGTTTAGAAGGATGAGAGGGGATTTCATTGAAACATATAAAATTCTGATGGGACTGGACAGGTTAGATGCAGGAAGAATGTTCCCGATGTTGGGGAAGTCCAGAACCAGGGGACACAGTCTAAGGATAAGGGGTAGGCCATTTAGGACCAAGATGAGGAGAAACTTCTTCACTCAGAGAGTTGTTAACCTGTGGAATTCCTGACCGCAGAGAGTTGTTGATGCCAGTTCATTGGATATATTCAAGAGGGATTTAGATATGGCCCTTATGGCTAAAGGGATCAAGGGGTATGGAGAGAAAGCAGGAAAGGGGTACTGAGGGAATGATCAGCCATGAACTTATTGAATGGTGGTGCAGGCTAGAAGGGCCGAATGGCCTACTCCCGCACCTATTTTCTATGTTTCTACGACCCCTCACCCTCTGACCCCTCACTCTCTCGGACAGCGCGAAGTCTGGGCGGACGGACCTGGGATGGAGTCACACACTGAGATGTCTCTCCTGTTCCTGTAGGTGATCGCGATGATCAAAGGGCTGCAGGTGTTGATGGGAAGGATGGAGAGTGTCTTCAACCAGGCAATACGCAACACCATCTACGCAGCCCTGCAGGACTTCGCGCAGGTCACCCTGAGAGAGCCACTCCGACAGGCCACGCGGAAAAAGAAAAACGTCCTGATCAGGTACTGGGGGGAGGGGGGCGGTGGGAGTGTGCGCGCGGGAGGGGGCGGGCGAGGGAGGGGGAAAAGGGGGTGAGGGGAGGGGGAGTGGGGGTGAGGGGAGTGGGGGTGAGGTGAGGGGAGGGGGGGGATGGGGTGAGGGGGGAGGAATGAGGATGAGGAGAGTGAGAGTGGGCGTGAGGGGGGGGCCAGGGAGGGGGGTGAGGGGAGGGGGAGTGGGGGTGAGGGGAGGGATGGTGGTGAGGGAGGGGAATGAGGATGAGGAGAGTGAGAGTGGGCGTGAGGGGGGGCCAGGGAGGGGCGTGAGGGAAGAGGGAGTGGGGGTGAGGGGAGGGGAAGTGGGGGTGAGGGGAGGGGGGATGGGGGTGAGGGGGATGGGGGTGAGGGGGAGGAATGAGGATGAGGGAGAGTGAGAGTGGGCGTGAGGGGGGCCTGGGAGGGGCGTGAGGGAAGAGGGAGTGGGGGTGAGGGGAGGTGAGTGGGAAGAGGGATGGGGTGAGGGGGGGGAGTGAGGGTGAGGGGAGGGGGGAGGTGGTGTGGAGGAGTGGGAGTGGGTGATGGGAGGGGAGGGATGGGAGGCACTGTGGTGTGTCTCCGAGGTTTGGAACCTCACTATTGTCGAAATTGTTTTTATCATCGATTATAAAAACATTTAACCTGAGGCTGGGAAAATATGCAATGCCCCTGAATTTTGTGCCCCTTAAAAACATCAGAAACAGGAGCAAGAGTCGGTCATTCGGCCCCTCGAGGCTGCTCCGCCATCCAGTGCGATCGCGGCTGACCTCCGACCTCGACTCCACTTCCCTGTCGAGCTGGGAAGTTAGTTTGCCGGAGCTGAAACCCTCTGCTGTGCGTTTTCTTCCCCCAGTGTCCTTCAGGCGATCCGGAAGACCATCTGCGACTGGGAGAGTGGCCGGGAGCCACCCAATGACCCCTGTCTGAAGGGAGAGAAGGATCCCAAAGGTGGCTTTGACATTAAAGTGCCTCGCCGCTCCGTCGGGCCCTCCAGTACCCAGGTTCGCTTTGATTCTCTGTAACAATATCACTCTCTCATCTTCAGTGTCCGTCGTAGCTCAGTGGGTGACACTCTCTCTCTCTCTCGCCTCGGAGTCAGAAGGTTGTGGGTTCAAGGGTCACTCCAGAGACTTGAGCACAGAAATCTAAGCTGACACTCCCAGTGCAGTGCTGAGGGAGCCCCACACTGTCGGAGGGGCAGTGCTGAGGGAGCCCCACACTGTCGGAGGGGCAGTGCTGAGGGAGCCCCACACTGTCGGAGGGGCAGTGCTGAGGGAGCCCCACACTGTCGGAGGGGCAGTACTGAGGGAGCGCTGCACTGTCGGAGGGGCAGTACTGAGGGAGCGCCGCACTGTCGGAGGGGCAGTACTGAGGGAGCGCTGCACTGTCGGAGGGGCAGTACTGAGGGAGTGCTGCACTGTCGGAGGGGCAGTACTGAGGGAGTGCTGCACTGTCGGAGGGGCAGTACTGAGGGAGCACCGCATTGTCGGAGGGGCAGTACTGAGAGAGTGCTGCACTGTCGGAGGGGCAGTACTGAGGGAGTGCTGCACTGTCAGAGGGGCCGTCTTTCGGATGAGACGTTAAACTGTCAGGTGGATGTAAAAGATCCCATGGCACTATTTCGAAGAAGAGCAGTGGAGTTCTCTCCGGTGTCCTGGGGCCAATATTTATCCCTCAACCAATATCACTAAAACAGATTATCTGGTCAGTATCACATTGCTGTTTGTGGGAGCTTGCTGTGCGCACATTGCATGCCTACATTACACCAATGGCTACTGCTCCTCTCCCTCCCTCGTTCACTGCCCCCCTCCCTCCCTCGCACCCTCACCCTCTCCTCCTCTCCCCCTCACCCTCTCCTCCTCTCCTCCTCTCCCCCTCGCCCCCTCTCCCCCTCGCCCCCTCTCCACCTCCCTCCCTCGCACCCTCGCCCCCTCTCCACCTCGCACCCTCGCCCCCTCTCCACCTCCCTCCCTCGCACCCTCGCCCCCTCTCCACCTCGCACCCTCGCCCCCTCTCCACCTCCCTCCCTCGCACCCTCACCCATTCCCCCTCACCCCCTCACCCCCTCACCCCCTCGTGCTCTCACCCAATCCCCCTCGCCCCCTCCCTCCCTTGCACCCTCACCCATTCCCCCTCTCCCCCTCCCTCCCTCGCACCCTCACCCATTCCCTCTCTCCCCCTCCCTCCCTCGCGCCCTCGCCCCCTCCCTCCCTCGCGCCCTCACCCACTCCCCCTCGCCCCCTCCCACCCTCTCACCCACTCACCCTCTCCCCCTCGCCCCCTCCCTTCCTCTCACCCACTCACCCACTCACCCATTCCCCCTCGCCCCCTCCCTCCCTCATGCCTTCGCGCCCTCACCCACTCCCCCTCGTGCTCTCACCCACTCACCCTCGCCCCCTCCCTCCCTCGCACCCTCACCCACTCCCCCTCTCGCGCCCTCACCCATTCCCCCTCACCCCCTCACCCCCTCACCCCCTCCCACTTTGGACGCCCGGAGGTGAGGAAATACGCTGTAGAAATGCGACTCCTTCCCGTTCCTTCCGGATGTAAATCCTGGAATGCACCGGATCCACTGGAGCCACCGCTGCCCCTGAACTTCCCAAGTGCAGATCTTGCAGACCCAGCAGGACCCAGCAGGAGCGTTGAGCAGGAAGAGCTGTTGGTGCCGCCAGTGTGAGACCGGGGGCCGGGGGCCAAGCTGACCGGCACGGTATAAAAGCACTCTTAGATTCACATTACTCACTGATGGTGGGCCTCTCTGCAACTGGACCAGGTGTCCCTGCCCCTCAGGAACCCCCATGCCTCCTCAACAGGTGTGTATGTCCCTGTGTCCCTGTGTCCCACTACAGGATTTGGGATATTGGGAAGAGGATGCCCAGCCTCTTACTGCCCCTCGGCCCTCTGGGGCCGTATTATGCCACTGCGGAGTGCCGATCCCACAAAAGTCCTGATTGGTTCCCGGGAACCAATCAGAAAGCACCCGCTTCTCTGTCTCTGGCAGTAGACTGTTCGGCCATACATCAGATGTTCAGGATCTGGTGCCAGTTGTGGGTTACTTCCTGCCCGAGCTCGCGTACTGACTGACTGCTCTCCCCGTTTCTAGCTGTACATGGTGAGGACCATGCTGGAGTCACTGATTGCCGACAAGAGCGGTTCGAAGAAGACGCTTCGGAGCAGCCTGGATGGTCCAATTGTGGTCGCCATCGAGGAATTTCACAAACAGTCCTTCTTTCACACCCACCTCCTCAACTTCAGCGGTAAGTAGCGGGGGGGGTGGGGTGGTGCTGTGTGTCTCTCCTCCAATCTTTCATCAAACGCATCGTCACAACTACTCGCAGTCTAGACACGTCCTTTCCGGTGTCTGCAGAACCTCCAAGCTTTGCACACGCACACACGTGTGACAATTGCCGTTATACGGGGAATTAGCAACGACCATCTCCACAACAGGACGCCACGAGCAACCGACACTCAGTGAATGATCGGGTCGAACAAACGCAAAATGCAAAGGCTGGAAATCTTGAAATATAAACAGAGCGTGTTTATACTCAGCAGGTCGGGCAGCGTCTGTGGAGAGAGAGAGAGCTAACGCTTCAGGCCGATGACCGTACGGCAGAACTGGGAGAGATGAGCAGTTTTTAAGCCAGCGCAGAGCCGGGGAGGTGGGAGGTGGGAGAAGGGGAGGTGGGAGGGGGGGAGGGGGGGGAGAAGGGGAGGTGGGAGGGGGGGGGGGAAAGAACAGAACAAAGGGGTTCGGTGATCGGGGCTGTGGGCAGGAGCGATTATATCCAAAACACGAAGGGTTAAATTTAAGCGGAATTTGGAATTTGACCTGAACGATGAGGTTGTGTGATTTTGGGAGTGTTGGTTAAGGTGGGGGGGATGTTGGCCGGGATACTGGGAGAACATGCTGAAGTTGAAGGGTAGGAAAAGATCACCTGGTCCATCCAGTCTGCCCCACACAACCACCATGTCCTAAGCATCGTAACTAGCAATATCCAGCACCCAACAGCAGCCATGTCCTCTCCTGGGAGAGGAGACAACACCAGATTAAAAACCCATGGCCGATTTAAGGAGAAAAAAAATCTAGAAAATTCCTCGCTGACCCCGTCAAGGAATCATAGAATCAGAAAATGGTTACAGCACAGAAGGAGGCCATTCGGCCCATTGAGCCCGTGCCGGCTCCCTGCAAGAGTCCCCCAGCCAGTCCCCCTCCCCCGCCCTTTCCCCGTAGCCCTGCAAATGTTTTCCTTCAGGAACTTATCCAATTCCCGTTTGAAAGCCGCGATTGAGTCTGCCTCCCCCACCCTCTCAGGCAGCGCATTCCAGATCCTAACCACTCGCTGCGTAAAAACGTTTTCCCTCGTGTCGCCTTTGGTTCTTCTGCCAATCGCCTTAAATCTGTGTCCTCTGGTTCTCCACCCTTCCACCAATGGGAACAGTTTCTCTCTCTCTACTCTGTCTAGATCCTTCATGACTTTAAACACAAATCTCCCCTTAACCTTCTCTGCTCTACAGCTTCTGCAGTCTATCCATGTAACTATAATCCCTCATCCCTGGAACCATTCTCGGAAATCCCTTCTGCACCCTCTCTAAGGCCTTCACATCCTTCCTAAAGTGCGGGGCCCAGAATTGGACGCAATGCTCCAGTTGAGGCCGAACCAGTGTTTTATACAGGTTCATCATAACTAGTCCAGGAAAGCACCCAAGTTATATCGCTTATTATTCCATCTACTTTCTCCATATAGTCATACAATTTTACAGCACAGAAGGAGGCCATTCAGCCCATCATACCTGTGCCGGTTCTTGGAACGAGCTCTCCATTTAGTCCCACACCTCAGCTATTTCCCCATAATCCTACACCTTAGTCCTCTTGGCGTACATGTCCAATTGCCTTTTGAAAGTTCCAATGGAATCTGATTCGCCCGCCCTTTCAGGTAGAGCACCCCAGATCTGGACACCATCTGCACCACGCCCTCGTCTGCTTCTGCTTTGAAGGTTTGCAGTGAGTCAGAATTTACTGCACAGGCCGGCAACCTGATCCTTAGGTGCAGGAAATGCTCCAGACATCCCTCCTAGCCCTCCCCTTACCCTACACATACATGTGGTCCTCCCAGACCTTTGGACACAGTCTGGTCCCTACATTATTCTATTCATTAGATTGAGGGGCAATCTAATCGAGGTGTTTAAGATGATTAAAGGAGTTGATAGGGTCAAGAGAGAGAGAAACCATTCCCTCTGGTGGGGGGAGTCCAGAACAAGGGGGTGTCACCTTAAAATTAGAGCCCGGCTGGGTGCTGGGAATCTGGAACTCTCTCCCCCAAAAAGGCTGTGGATGTTGGGGGTCAATTGGAGCTTTCAAGACTGAGATCGATATATTTTTGTTGGGTAAGGGTATCGAGGGATACGGAGCAAAGGATGAGAAATGGAGTTAGAGTACAGAGCAGCACCGATCTGATGGAATGAACAGAAGAACATCAGAAATAGGAGCAGGAGTCGGCCATTCGGCCCCTCGAGCCTGCTCCACCATTCAATAAGATCATGGCTGATCTGATCATGGACTCAGCTCCACTTCCCCGCTCCCCATAACCCTTTACTCCCTTATCGCTCAAAAATCTGTCTATCTCCACCTTAAATATATTCAATGACCCAGCCTCCACAGCTCTCTGGGGCAGAGAATTCCACAGATTTACAACCCTCTGAGAGAAGAAATTCCTCCTCATCTCAGTTTTAAATGGGCGGCCCCTTATTCTGAAACTATGCCCCCTAGTTCTAGATTTCCCCACTAGGAAAAACATCCTCTCTGCATCTACCCTGTCAAGCCCCCTCAGAATATTATACATTTCAATAAGATCACCTCTCGTTCTTCCAAACTCCAATGTGTATAGGCCCAACCTGCTCAACCTTTCTTCATAAGTCAACCCCTTCATCTCAGGAATCAACCAAGTGAACCTGTGCGAGGGGATTCAATGGGTGGGAGAGTCCATGATAGGGGAGAGTGTACATGGGCTGTGGGAGATTCAATGGGTGGGTAGGGTCCGTGATAGGGGAGTGTGTCCATGGGCTGTGGGAGGGGATTCAATGGGTGGGTAGGGTCCATGATAGGGGAGTGTATCCATGGGCTGTGGGAGGGGATTCAATGGGTGGGTAGGATCCGTGATAGGGGAGTGTGTCCATGGGCTGTGGGAGGGGATTCAATGGGTGGGGTGGGTCCATGATACGGGAGTGTGTACATGGGCTGTGGGAGGGGATTCAATGGGTGGGGTGGGTCCATGATACGGGAGTGTGTACATGGGCTGTGGGAGGGATTCAATGGGTGGGGTGGGTCCATGATAGGGGAGTGTGTACATGGGCTGTGGGAGGGGATTCAATGGATGGGGTGGGTCCGTGATAGGAGAGAGTGTCCATGGGCTGTGGGAGGGGATTCAATGGGTGGGGTGGGTCCATGATAGGGGAGTGTGTACATGGGCTGTGGGAGGGGATTCAATGGGTGGGGTGGATCCATGATAGGGGAGTGTCCATGGGCTGTGGGAGGGGATTCAGTGGGTGGGGTGGGTCCATGATAGGGGAGTGTGTACATGGGCTGTGGGAGGGGATTCAGTGGGTGGGTGGGTCCAGCCTGGTGACACGGTTACTACGAGCAAGGGTTCCCCTGACTATTCTGGTTTGTTCCTGTTTCAGAATCCCTCCAGCACTGCTGTGACCTGTCCCAGCTCTGGTTCAGAGAGTTCTTCCTGGAGCTGACCATGGGCCGGAGGATCCAGTTCCCCATCGAGATGTCAATGCCGTGGATTCTCACCGACCACATTCTGGAGACCAAAGAACCGTCGATGATGGAGTAAAGTTTGCTTCTTGCCTTCTTGTTGTGTATGCAATAACTGTTAGACTGAGTACTGTTTAACGCCAAGAGGTATAACCTTGGCTCTGCTTTATTAAGGCCCAAAGTGATATACAAAATGGCTGGCCTTTTATACTTGGTCTGCACACAGGTGCATGCAGCCCAATGGCCTCCAACAGTGACGCCATCTAGTGGCTAGTGATCCCAAAAGTACAAACATGACACTTCTGTCGTTTGGGTTTTCCGTCAATCGCCGTGGTGGGGGTTAAACGATCGGTAATGTGATAATCTCGAGCATTTCCTCATCTTGGTGCTCCTGACTGAATCATAATGCAGGCTCTCAAAACACTGAGCAGAGGAAATACTCGGAACTACCGATCTCACTGGGAATCCCGCACTGACGGTTTGGGGCACCCCATAATATAAAGACTGATTCGATCGAGGAATCGTGACTTTCTCTTTCAGTGCAATGGTTCTTGATGCACAATCAGAACTCAACAAATTTCTCGTGACTTTTCCTCAAGGTTCTCTTGGTCAGTGCCGGAGGTTTGGGTGACCCTGGTGGTTGCAATGTTGGGCAGTGTTGCTAAGTCGGTTAATGGCAGCCTGGAGAGGGAGTGGGGATGGACAATATCGGGTACAGGATGCTCGATCCGATCTCTTCGAAATCTGGCACTAAATTAGCCTCTGGCTCAGGATATGCACGAGGCGTATGGTTTCCGTATCTTCTCTCTGTTCCCTGGGAGTGCGTGGGAGGAATTCGCGGGCGGATTAACAGTCTGACGGGCCGCGAGGTCAACGCTCCTTCCAAGGCCGTGACCATCTCTCTCCCAGCCCATGGGACGGGGGGGGGGGCTCAGTCCTATACCGCAGGAGGGGTTTATGGGCCCCCCCACAACCCATACACTGAGGGCAGAGGGCGGGGGCCGGGTCACCTTGAGGAAAAGTCACGACACATTTGTTGAGTTCTGTTTGTGCGTCAAGGAATGTTGCACTAAAAGAGAATTCCAAGCTGGAGCTTCTGTCTCCGCTCACTGGGTCTGTCCAGAGTCAGGTCGGAACCCTGCGCGCTCTGCCTCCGAGCCGGCTAAAGGCTCGGGCCAGGACAAGCAGTGTGTGAAACCCACCACTCCTGGTACTGGCGAGGACTGAGGGTCTGAGGGTAAGATACGTCGTCACGGTACTGCACCGGATCATCTCCCTTCACTAAAGAAAGACTTGCATTTTCATAACTTCTTTGACAGCCTCAGGGCCTCCCAAACCTCTTCACAGCCAATAAGAACATAAGAACACAAGAATTAGGAGCAGGAGTAGGCCATCTAGCCCCTCGAGCCTGCTCCACCATTCAACAAGATCATGGCTGATCTGGCCGTGGACTCAGCTCCACTTACCCGCCCGCTCCCCGTTACCCTTAATTCCCTTATTGGTTAAAAATCTATCGATCTCCCTCAGGGAGAAGAAATTCCTTCTCAACTCGGTTTTAAATTGGCTCCCCCGTATTTTGAGGCTGTGCCCCCTAGTTCTAGTCTCCCCGACCAGTGGAAACAACCTCTCTGCCTCTATCTTGTCTATCCCTTTCATTATTTTAAATGTTTCCATAAGATCACCCCTCATCCTTCTGAACTCCAACGAGTAAAGACCCAGTCTACTCAATCTATCATCATAAGGTAACCCCCTCATCTCCGGAATCAGCCGAGTGAATCGTCTCTGTACCCCCTCCAAAGCTAGTATATCCGTCCTTAAGTAAGGTGACCAAAACTGCATGCAGTACTCCAGGTGCGGCCTCACCAATACCCTCTACAGTTGCAGCAGGACCTCCCTGCTTTTGTACTCCATCCCTCTCGCAATGAAGGCCAACATTCCATTCGCCTTCCTGATTACCTGCTGCACCTGCAAACTAACCTTTTGGGATTTATGCACAAGGACCCCCAGGTCCCTCTGCACCGCAGCATGTTGTAATTTCTCCCCATTCAAATAATATTCCCTTTTAATGTTTTTTTCCCAAGGTGGATGATCTCACATTTTCCGACATTGTATTCCATCTGCCAAACCTTAGCCCATTCGCTTAACCTATCTAAATCTCTTTGCAGCCTCTCTATGTCCTCTACACAACCCGCTTTCCCACTAATGAAGTACTGTTGGAGTGTAGTCACTGTTGTAATGTGGGAAACGCGGCAGCCAACTAGCGCACAGCAAGCTCCCACACACAGCAATGTGATAATGAGCAGATAATTGGTTTTGTGTTATGTTGGTTGAGCAACACGGGGTGGGTAACTCCCCTGCGCTTCTTCGAAATAGTGCCCTGGGATCTTTTACATCCACCTTAGAGAGCAGACGGGGCCTCGGTTTAACGTCTCAGCCAAAAGACGGCGTCTCCGATAACAGTGACGGATGAAGCCATAAAAAGGGTGAAGCATTTTATGAAAATTTTATAAATCGAGTACAAGGGAAAAGAGGAAATGCTCAATTTGCACACGGTATTGGTCACCCCGCAGTTGGCGGCTATTTGCAGTTCTGGGAACTCCGTCATCGAAAACCACAGTTTTGTTGGCTCTCCCTCTCGGAAGGTGAACCTTTGCAGACTGCTTCTTTCAGATTGTGCGTTGGGTTTGGTTGAGTCTGTGATGGGGTGGGGTAGACATGGTCTACGGAGAGCCGTGCTGATTACCCTGACGGCCTCCAGCTCTGCCTTCGCTGCGTTGGAATGGGGTCACGTTGAGGCAGAATAGTCGCAGGGCACTGGGCAGTGACAGTGAGGCAGAGAATTGGTCCAAACCTTTCTCACTCCTGTGTTGGCGTTTCCCATTTCTAGATACGTTTTGTACCCGCTGGATCTGTACAACGACAGCGCGTACTACACACTGACAAAGTTCAAGAAGCAGTTCCTGTACGATGAAATCGAAGCGGAGGTGAGCGACCCCTTTACTGCTTTATGCTTTCTGCTAGGGTCAGGTACGCGCTGCCTGAGAGGGTGGTGGAGGCAGACTCAGTCGTGGCTTTCAGAAGGGAGGTGGATAAAAAAATATGCAGGGCTCCGGGGAAAGGGCGGGGGGAGTGGGACTGGCTGAGGTGCTCTTGCAGAGAGCCGGCACGGGCTCAACGGGCCGAATGGCCTCCTTGTGTGCTGGAACCATCCTACCATGCTATGATTCTTTTCTCCAGCAAGATCCCAGTTTTGATGGCGGAAGACTGTGCTGAGTTAGCTAATCTCAGCCATGGGAGCCGTAGGGAGCCTCAGTATCTGCAGACCAATGAGGAGGTTGGCTAGGGTAGTTTTCTTTGGAGCAGGGGAGGCTGAGGGGAGACTTGATTGAGGGGCCTAGATAGAAGGAACTATCTCCCTCGGCAGAGGTCACTAACCAGGGGACATAGATTTAAAGTAATTGGGGGGAGTGTTAGAGGGGATTTGAGGGGGCATTTCTTCACCCAGAGGGTGGTGGGGGTCTGGAACTCACGGCCTGAAAGGGTGGTAGAGGCAGAAACCCTCACCACATTTAAACAGTACTTGGATGTGCACCTGAAGTGCCGTAACCTACAGGGCTACGGACCGAGAGCTGGAAAGTGGGATTAGGCTGGGTAGCTCTTGGTCAGCCGGTGCAGACACGATGGGCCGAATGGCCCCCTTCCGTACTGTAAACTTCTATGATTCCATGAGACCATTGGCTCGAGTTGACCGGCGACGTACCGGATTGTAGCTTGTAATGTATTTGCTTCATGGGGTCTTTGCTTAAGAATTCACAGCAACACATTGCTATTAAGAACTAGTTGGTTTATTAGCAAAGGTTTAACAATCACACGACACATTACCTGTTCATCCACCAGGCTCACAACCACCTGCCTCATCGTGGATCCTCCAAACCCAACTGGCTGGGGTTTTATTGAGTCTGGTGAACATCACGTGACTGGCTAAGCCACTCCCAACTCAACAGCTCTACAACTATTTTGGTGTAAAACAATAACTCAAGTCCTCCCTTATTAAAGGGACATTAGAACCAATAAAACTTTTGAACATTAAACGGTCAAAATAAAATTTGGTTGCCGGGGGTGATGATGCCCTCCAGTCCCTCCGGCGCCCACCTCTCGCGGAAGGCCGCGAGCGTACTGGTGGACACCGCATGCTCCATCTCCAGGGACACCCTGGCTCGAATGTAACCGCGGAAGAGAGGCAGGCAGTCGGGCTGAACGACCCCCTCGACCGCCCGCTGTCTGGACCGGCTGATGGCCCCCTTGGCCAGGCCCAGGAGCAGTCCTACGAGGAGGCCCTCGGACCTACCCGCTCCCCTCCGCACAGGGTGCCCAAAGATCAGGAGCGTGGGACTGAAGTGCAGCCAGAATTTGAGGAGCAGCCCCTTTAAATATGGCAAGAGGGCCTGCAACCTCACACACCCGATATACACGTGGAACACGGACTCCTCCAGACTCGATAGCTCCTACCAACCCATGAGCATACTCACCGGTGCATACGTTACAGTAGCTGACACACCGGTGGGCCTCCCAGTCTGTGTCAGTGTGTTGGCAGTGTGGATGCCCAGCAAGCTGCCATTGTGTGTAGTTACTGAGTCGGGAGTCCATGCACAAACTGCTCCGCCTCCTCACTGTGTCCCCTTGTTTTCTAGGTGAACCTCTGCTTTGACCAGTTTGTTTACAAGTTGGCGGATCAAATCTTTGCTTATTACAAGGCAATGGCCGGCAGGTAGAGTACGGACTGCTTCGCTCCTCAATGGTGTGAGCCTCTCGATGGCCACGTATAATTGTTCGTACAATCACAGAATCTCACCGCACAGGAGGAGGCCATTGGGCCCATCGAGCCTGTGCCGGCTCTGTGACAGAGCAATCCAATCAGTCCCACTCTCCCCGCGCTCTCTCCACACAGCCCGCCAACTTTCTCCCCCTTTAACTATTTACCCAGTTCAGTTTTGAAAGTTACTGTTAAATCTGCTCCCACCGCCCTTTCAGGCAGCGCGTTCCCGATCACAACAACTCGCTGCGTACGTTTTCTTTTCCCCATCTCCCCCTGTGATTCTTTTGCCAATCGCCTTAAATTGGTGTCCCTCTGGTTCTTGACCCTTCCGCCCTGGGGAACAGTTACTCCTTATTTACTCTAGCATGACCTTTCATGATTTTGAACCCCGCAGCCAGTCCCACTCCCCCGCCCTTTCCCCATAGCCCTGCAATTTTTTTTCCTTCAGGAACTTATCCAATTCCCTTTTGAAAGCCGCGATTGAGTCTGCCTCCACCACCCTCTCAGGCAGTGCATTCCAGATCCTCACCACTCGCTGCGTAAAAACGTTTTCCCTCATGTCGCCTTTGGTTCTTCTGCCAATCGCCTTAAATCTGTGTCCTCTGGTTCTCGACCCTTCCACCAATGGGAACAGTTTCTCTCTCTATCTACTCTGTCCAGACCCCTCATGATTGTGAACACCTCGATCAAATCTCCTCTCAACCTTCTCTGCTCCAAGGAGAACAACCCCAGCTTCTCCAGTCTCCCCACGTCACTGAAGTCCCTCATCCCTGGAACCATTCTCGTAAATCTTTTCTGCTCCCTCTCTAAGGCCTTCACATCCTTCCTACAGTGCGGGGCCCAGAATTGGACACAATACTCCAGTTGAGGCTGAACCAGTGTTTTATACAGGTTCATCATAACCTCCTTGCTTTTGTACTCTATGCCTCTATTTATGAAGCCCAGGAATCCTGTAAGCTTTGTTTAACTACTTTCTCAAGCTGCCCTGCCACCTTCAGTGATTTGTGCCCATATACCCCAGGTCTCTCTGTTCCTGCCCCCCCTTTAGGATTGTACATTTAGTTTATATTGTCTCCCCTCGTTCTTCCGACCAAAATGTATCACTTCGCAATTGCGCTGTAATAATCCGTTTCCTTCCTCTTTCCCGTCCCCATCTTGAGTTTACGTGTCATTTCTTTCACGGCCCCTGGGTTTTGTTTGGAGTTACATTTGGGAATCAGCTCACATCTGTAACATCTGAAGCAGCTACAAAGTGGTGACAGTATATTTTCTCTTCTCCTTCGAAGCGTTTTGTTGGATAAAAGATTCCGGGCAGAATGCAAGAACTATGGAGTCATCATCCCGTACCCTCCCTCCAATCGCTACGAGACATTACTGAAACAAAGACACGTCCAGGTACTGAGCGAGGAGGGGTTTGTCTGCAGGGTGAGGCAGTGAGAAGGTGCATCGCTCGGTGTGAACCTGAACCCCATGGATTGACATTCAGGCTCGACCCCCCCGACCTGTGACCTCTGACAGCGTGTGGCTAATGGCCCTATATTTGCCCTCCGTGCTCCCAAGAAAGGCCAGAGTTCCTGATCCAGATTCCGGGATGTGGGGGTCACTCCAAAGCCAGCATTTATTGCCCCCGAGTTGCCCTGAGAAGGTGGGGGTGGGGTGATCTGGAACCGCTGGGAGTGGGTTTGACTCAAACTGAGTGTCTCGCTCGGACACTTCAGAGGGAGGTTAAGGGTCAACCACGCTGGTGTGATGGGAGTCACCTATAGGCCCAACCCGGGTAAGGACGGCAGATTTCCTTCCCGAAAGGGACATCAGCGACCCGGTTGGGTTTTTACCGCAATCCAACAGCTTCACCGTCACTTTTGCGGATCCCAGCTTTTTATTTACAGATTCTTTTAATGGAAACATATTTCAAATTCTCAAACTGGCCACGGTGGGGAGTTGAACTCATGTTTATTAGTCCAGTGACAGAACCACTAATATCAATGACTTCGATGAAGGGACAGAGTGCACTGCATCCAGGTTTGCTGACGACACAAGGCTAGGTGCGACAGTTAGCTGTGAGGAGGACACACAGAGCCTGCAAAGGGATATGGGCAGGAGAAGTGAGGGCCAGTTAGGTGGCAGATGGAGTAAAATGTAAGGAATGTGAGGTTATACACTTTGGTCAGAAGAATAGAAGAACAGAATATTTATTACATGTTGATAAATGATTAAATGTTGGTGTTCAGAGGGATCGGGGTGTCTTTGTGCAGGAAACACAGGGAGTTAGTATGCAGGTACAGCAAGCAGTAAGGAAGGCAAATGGAATGTTGGCCTTTATTGCAAGGGGGTTGGAATATAAGAGTAAGGAAGTCTTGCTATATGGGTAGAGCTGCAGAATACCAAAGGACAAAAAACGTTAGTGGGAGTTGTGTACAGACCTCCAAACAGTAGTAGTGATGTTGGGGAGGGCATCAAACATGAAATTAGGGGTGCGTGCAATAAAGGTGCAGCAGTTATAATGGGTGACTTTAATATGCACATAGATTGGGTTAACCAAACTGGAAGCAATACGGTTGAGGAGGATTTCCTGGAGTACATAAGGGATGGTTTTTTAGACCAATATGTCGAGGAACCAACTAGGGGGGAGGCCATCTTAGACTGGGAGTTGTGCAATGAAAGAGGATTAATTAGCAATCTCGTTGTGCGAGGCCCCTTGGGGAAGAGTGACCATAATATGGTGGAATTCTGCATTAGGATGGAGAATGAAACAGTTAATTCAGAGACCATGGTCCAGAACTTAAAGAAGGGTAACTTTGAAGGTATGAGGCGTGAATTGGCTAGGATAGATTGGCGAATGATACTTAAGGGGTTGACTGTGGATGGGCAATGGCAGACATTTAGAGACCGCATGGATGAACTACAACAATTGTACATTCCTGTCTGTCGTAAAAATAAAAAAGGGAAGGTGGCTCAACCGTGGCTATCAAGGGAAATCAGGGATAGTATTAAAGCCAAGGAAGTGGCATACAAATTGGCCAGAAATAGCAGAGAACCCGGGGACTGGGAGAAATTTAGAACTCAGCAGAGGAGGACAAAGGGTTTGATTAGGGCAGGGAAAATGGAGTACGAGAAGAAGCTTGCAGGGAACATTAAGACGGATTGCAAAAGTTTCTATAGATATGTAAAGAGAAAAAGGTTAGTAAAGACAAACGTAGGTCCCCTGCAGTCAGAATCAGGGGAAGTCATAACGGGGAACAAAGAAATGGCGGACCAATTGAACAAGTACTTTGGTTCGGTATTCACTGAGGAGGACACAAACAACCTTCCGGATATAAAAGGGGTCGGAGGGTCTCATAAGGAGGAGGAACTGAGGGAAATCCTTATTAGTCGGGAAATTGTGTTGGGGAAATTGATGGGATTGAAGGCCGATAAATCGCCAGGGCCTGATGGACTGCATCCCAGAGTACTTAAGGAGGTGGCCTTGGAAATAGTGGATGCATTGACAGTCATTTTCCAACATTCCATTGACTCTGGATCAGTTCCTATGGAGTGGAGGGTAGCCAATGTAACCCCACTTTTTAAAAAAGGAGGGAGAGAGAAAACAGGGAATTACAGACCGGTCAGCCTGACATCGGTAGTGGGTAAAATGATGGAATCAATTATTAAGGATGTCATAGCAGTGCATTTGGAAAGAGGTAATATGATAGGTCCAAGTCAGCATGGATTTGTGAATGGGAAATCATGCTTGACAAATCTTCTGGAATTTTTTGAGGATGTTTCCAGTAGAGTGGACAAGGGAGAACCAGTTGATGTGGTATATTTGGACTTTCAGAAGGCTTTCGACAAGGTCCCACACAAGAGATTAATGTGCAAAGTTAAAGCACATGGGATTGGGGGTAGTGTGCTGACATGGATTGAGAACTGGTTGTCAGACAGGAAGCAAAGAGTAGGAGTAAATGGGGACTTTTCAGAATGGCAGGCAGTGACTAGTGGGGTACCGCAAGGTTCTGTGCTGGGGCCCCAGCTGTTTACACTGTACATTAATGATTTAGACGAGGGGATTAAATGTAGTATCTCCAAATTTGCGGATGACACTAAGTTGGGTGGCAGTGTGAGCTGCAAGGAGGATTCTATGAGGCTGCAGAGCGACTTGGATAGGTTAGGTGAGTGGGCAAATGCATGGCAGATGAAGTATAATGTGGATAAATGTGAGGTTATCCACTTTGGTGGTAAAAACAGAGAGACAGACTATTATCTGAATGGTGACAGATTAGGAAAAGGGCAGGTGCAAAGAGACCTGGGTGTCATGGTACATCAGTCATTGAAGGTTGGCATGCAGGTACAGCAGGCGGTTAAGAAAGCAAATGGCATGTTGGCCTTCATAGCGAGGGGATTTGAGTACAGGGGCAGGGAGGTGTTGCTACAGTTGTACAGGGCCTTGGTGAGGCCACACCTGGAGTATTGTGTACAGTTTTGGTCTCCTAACCTGAGGAAGGACATTCTTGCTATTGAGGGAGTGCAGCGAAGGTTCACCAGACTGATTCCCGGGATGGTGGGACTGACCTATCAAGAAAGACTGGATCAACTGGGCTTGTATTCACTGGAGTTCAGAAGAATGAGAGGGGATCTCATAGAAACGTTTAAAATTCTGACGGGGTTAGACAGGTTAGATGCAGGAAGAATGTTCCCAATGTTGGGGAAGTCCAGAACCAGGGGACACAGTCTAAGGATAAGGGGGAAGCCATTTAGGACCGAGATGAGGAGGAATTTCTTCACCCAGAGAGTGGTGAACCTGTGAAATTCTCGACCACAGAAAGTTGTTGAGGCCAATTCACTAAATATATTCAAAAAGGAGTTAGATGAAGTCCTTACTACTCGGGGGATCAAGGGTTATGGTGAGAAAGCAGGAATGGGGTACTGAAGTTGCATGTTCAGCCATGAACTCATTGAATGGCGGTGCAGGCTAGAAGGGCCGAATGGCCTACTCCTGCACCTATTTTCTATGTTTCTATGTTTCTAATTGTACAGGGCCCTGGTGAGACCACACCTGGAGTACTGTGTACAATTCAGTCTCTGTATCTAAGGAAGGATATACTTACCTTGGAGGCGATGCAAAGGGTCACCAGACTGATTCCTGGGATGGGGATATTGTCCTATGAGGAGAGATTGAGTAGATTGGGCCCATACTCTCTGGAGTTTAGAAGAATGAGAGGTGATCTCATTGAAACATACAAGATTGTGAGGGGGATTGACAGGGTAGATGCAGGGAGGATGTTTCCCCCGGGCTGGGGAGTCTAGAACCAGGGGTCACAGTCTCAGGATAAGGGCTCGGCCATTTAGGACTGAGATGAGGAGGAATTTCTTCATTCAGAGGGTGGTGAATCTTTGGAATTCTCTGCCCCAGAGGGCTGTGGAGGCTCAGTCTCTGAGTATATTCAAGGCTGAGATCGATAGATTTTTGGATATTAAGGGAATCGAGGGATATGGGGATCGGGCGGGAAAGTGGAGTTGAGGTCGAAGATCAGCCGTGATCTCATTGAATGGAGGAGCAGGCTCGAGGGGCCGAATGGCCGACTCTTGCTCCTAATTCTTATGTTCTTATGTTCACTACACTACCAGACTGCTCTGTGTGTAGCAAAACACCTGCTGACACTTGCCCAAGGAAAGAACACAAGAACATAAGAAATAGGAGCAGGAGTCGGCCATTCGGCCCCTCGAGCCTGCTCCGCCATTCAATAAGATCATGGCTGATCTGATCATGGACTCAGCTCCACTTCCCCGCCCGCTCCCCATAACCCTTCACTCCCTTATTGGTTAAGAAACTGTCTATCTCTGTCTTAAATATATTCAATGTCCCAGCTTCCACAGCTCTCTGAGGCAGCGAATTCCACAGATTTACAACCCTCTGAGAGAAGAAATTTCCCCTCATCTCAATTTTAAATGGGCGGCCCCTTATTCTAAGATTATGCCCTCTAGTTCTAGTCTCCCCCATCAGTGGAAACATCCTCTCTGCATCCACCTTGTCAAGCCCCCTCATAATCTTATACATTTCAATAAGATCACCTCTCATTCTTCTGAACTCCAATGGTATAGGCCCAACCAACTCAATCTATCTTCATACATCAACCCCCTCATCTCCGGAATCAGCCTAGTGAACCTTCTCTGCACCAGCCTCCAATGCAAGTATATCCTTCCTTAAATACGGAGACAAAAATTGTACGCAGTACTCCAGGTGTGGCCTCACCAATACCCTGTACAGTTGTAGCAGGACTTCTCTGCTTTTATACTCTATCCCCCTTGCAATAAAGGCCAACATTCAATTTGCCTTCCTGATTACTTGCTGTACCTGCAGACTAACATTTTGTGTTTCATGCACAAGGACCCCAGGTCCCTCTGTACTGCAGCACTTTGCAATTTTTCTCCATTTAAATAATAATTTGCTTTTCTATTTTTTCTGCCAAAGTGGATAATCTCACATTTTCCCACATTATACTCCATCTGTCCAATGTTTGCCCATTCACTGAGCCTGTCTGTATCTCTTTGCGGATTTTTTGTGTCCTCCTCACAATTTGCTTTTCCTCCCATCTTTGTATCATCAGCAAACTTGGCTACATTACACTCAGTCCCTTCATCCAAGTCATTAATATAGACTGTAAATAGTTGGGGTCCCAGCACTGATCCCTGTGGCACCCCACTAGTTACTGTTTGCCAACCGGAAAATGACCCATTTATCCCGACTCTCTGTTTTCTGTTAGTTAGCCAATCCTCTATCCATGCTAATATATTACCCCCAACCCCGTGAACTTTTATCTTGTGCAGTAACCTTTTATGTGGTGCCTTATCGAATGACTCCTGGAAATCCAAATACACCACATCCACTGATTCCCCTTTACCCACCCTGTTCATTACATCCTCGAAGAACTCCAGCAAATTTGTCAAACATGATTTCCCTTTCATAAAACCATGCTGACTCTGCTTGATTGAATTATGCTTTTCCAAATATCCTGCTACTGCTTCCTTAATAATGGACTCCAGCATTTTCCCAACGACAGATGTTAGGCTAACTGGTCTATAGTTTCCTGCTTTCTGTCTGCCTCCTTTTTTAAATAGGGACGTTACATTTGCAGTTTTCCAATCCGCTGGGACCTCCCCAGAATCCAGGGAATTTTGGTAGATTACAACCAATGCATCCATTATCTCTTAAGACCCTTGGATGTAAGCCATCAGGTCCAGGGGACTTGTCCGCCTTTAATCCCATTATTTTAACGAATACTACTTCATTATTGATAGTGATTGTATTAAGTTCCTCCCTCCCTATAGCCCCTTGATTATCCATTATTGGGATATTTTTAGTGCCTTCTACCGTGAAGACTGATACAAAATATTTGTTCAAAGTTTCTGCCATTTCCCTGTTCCCCATTATTAATTCCCCAGTCTCATCCTCTAGGGGACAAACATTTACTTTAGCCACTCTTTTCCTTTTTATATACCTGTCAAAACTCTTACTATCTTTTTATATTTCGTGCTAGTTTACTTTCATAATGTATTTTCCCTCTCTTTATTATTTTTTTAGTCGTTCTTTGCTGGTTTTTAAAAGTTTCCCAATCCTCTGGCCTCCCACTGGTCTTGGCCACATTGTATGCCCTTGTTTTCAATTTGATACCCTCCCTTATTTCCTCAGTTAGTCACGGATGTTTATCCCTTCTCTTACAGTCTTTCCTTCTCATTGGGATATATTTTTGTTGCGAGTTATGAAATATCTCCTTAAATGTCTGCCATACTCATCAACTGTCCCACACTTTAATCTATTTTCCCAGTCCACTTTAGCCAACTCTGCCTTCATACCTTTGTAGTCTCCTTTATTTAAGCTTAGGGCCCTGGTTTGAGATCCAACTTTCTCACCCTCCAACTGAATTTGAAATTCAACCATGTTGAATCATTTGGGTGGAGATTAAAGATAGTAAGGGGAAAAAGTCACTGGTGGGC
Source organism: Pristiophorus japonicus (assembly GCF_044704955.1). Classification (NCBI taxonomy): domain Eukaryota; kingdom Metazoa; phylum Chordata; class Chondrichthyes; family Pristiophoridae; genus Pristiophorus; species Pristiophorus japonicus. The sequence continues at coordinate 2,638,652 of NC_091980.1, read as the reverse complement.
GTAGTTTATAGGCCCCCAAATAATAACTTCACGGTGGGGCGGACAATAATCAAGGGAATAATGGAGACATGTGAAAAAGGAACGGCAGTAATCATGGGGGATTTTAACCTACATATCGATTGGTCAAATCAAATCACACGGGGTAGCCTTGAGGAGGAATTCATAGAATGCATACGGGATTGTTTCTGAGAACAGTATGTTACAGAACCGACAAGGGAGCAAGCTATCTTAGATCTGGTCCTGTGTAATGAGACAGGAATAATAAACGATCTCCTAGTAAAAGATCCTCTCGGAATGAGTGATCACAGTATGGTTGAATTTGTAATACAGATTGAGGGTGAGGAAGTAGTGTCTCAAACGAGCGTACTATGCTTAAACAAAGGGGACTACAGTGGGATGAGGGCAGAGTTGGCTAAAGTAGACTGGAAACACAGACTAAACGGTGGCACAATTGAGGAACAGTGGAGGACTTTTAAGGAGCTCTTTCATAGTGCTCAACAAAATATATTCCAGTGAAAAAGAAGGGCGGTAAGAGAAGGGATAACCAGCCGTGGATAACCAAGGAAATAAAGGAGAGTATCAAATTAAAAACCAATGCGTATAAGGTGGCCAAGGTTAAAGGGAAACTAGAAGATTGGGAAAATTTTAAACAACAGCAAAGAATGACTAAGAAAGCAATAAAGAAAGGAAAGATAGATTACGAAAGTAAACTTGCGCAAAACAAAAACAGATGGTAAAAGCATTTACCGATATATAAAACGGAAAAGAGTGACTAAAGTAAATGTTGGTCCCTTAGAAGATGAGAAGGGGGATTTAATAATGGGAAATATGGAAATAGCTGAGACCTTAAACAATTATTTTGCTTGGGTCTTCACAGTGGAAGACACAAAAACCATGCCAAAAATTGCTGGTCACAGGAATGTGGGAAGGGAGGACCTTGAGACAATCACTATCACGAGGGGGGTAGTGCTGGACAGGCTAATGGGACTCAAGGTAGACAAGTCCCCTGGTCCTGATGAAATGCATCCCAGGGTATTAAAAGAGATGGCGGAAGTTATAGCAGATGCATTCGTTATAATCTACCAAAATTCTCTGGACTCTGGGGAGGTACCAGCGGATTGGAAAGCAGCTAATGTAACGCCTCTGTTTAAAAAAAGGGGGCAGACAAAAGGCAGGTAACTATAGGCCGGTTAGTTTAACATCTGTAGTGGGGAAAATGCTTGAAGCTATCATTAAGGAAGAAATAGCGGGACATCTAGATAGGAATAGTGCAATCAAGCAGACGCAACATGGATTCATGAAGGGGAAATCATGTTTAACTAATTTACTGGAATTCTTTGAGGATATAACGAGCATGGTGGATAGAGGTGTACCGATGGATGTGGTGTATTTAGATTTCCAAAAGGCGTTCGATAAGGTGCCACACAAAAGGTTACTGCAGAAGATAAAGGTACGTGGAGTCAGAGGAAATGTATTAGCATGGATAGAGAATTGGCTAGCTAACAGAAAGCAGAGAGTCGGGATAAATGGGTCGTTTTTGGGTTGGAAATCGATGGTTAGTGGTGTGCCACAGGGATCGGTGCTGGGACCACAACTGTTTACAATATACATAGATGACCTGGAAGAGAGAACAGAGTGTAGTGTAACAAAATTTGCAGATGACACAAAGATTCGTGGGAAAGTGGGTTGTGTAGAGGACACAGAGAGGCTGCAAAGAGATTTAGATAGGTTAAGCGAATGGGCTAAGGTTTGGCAGATGGAATACAATGTCGGAAAGTGTGAGGTCATCCACCTTGGAAAAAAAACAGTAAAAGGGAATATTATTTGAATGGGGAGAAATTACAACATGCTGCGGTGCAGAGGGACCTGGGGGTCCTTGTGCATGAATCCCAAAAAGTTAGTTTGCAGGTGCAGCAGGTAATCAGGAAGGTGAATGGAATGTTGGCCTTCATTGCGAGAGGGATGGAGTACAAAAGCAGGGAGGTCCTGCTGCAACTATATAGGGTATTGGTGAGGCCGCACCTGGAGTACTGCGTGCAGTTTTGGTCACCTTACTTAAGGAAGGACATACTAGCTTTGGAGCGGGTACAGAGACGATTCACTAGGCTGATTCTGGAGATAAGGGGGTTACCTTATGATGATAGGTTGAGTAGACTGGGTCTTTACTCGTTGGAGTTCAGAAGGATGAGAGGTGATCTTACAGAAACATTTAAAATAATGAAAGGGATAGACAAGATAGAGACAGAGAGGTTGTTTCCACTGGTCGGGGAGACTAGAACTAGGGGGCACAGCCTCAAAATACGGGGGAGCCAATTTAAAACCGAGTTGAGAAGGAATTTCTTCTCCCAGAGGGTTGTGAATCTGTGGAATTCTCTGCCCAAGGTAGCAGTTGAGGCTAGCTCATTGAATGTATTCAAGTCACAAATAGATAGATTTTTAACCAATAAGGGAATTAAGGGTTACGGGGAGCGGGCGGGTAAGTGGAGCTGAGTCCACGACTAGATCAGCCATGATCTTGTTGAATGGCGGAGCAGGCTCGAGGGGCTAGATGGCCTACTCCTGTTCCTAATTCTTATGTTCTTATGGTCCTAGAGGATCCTTTACTAGGGGACGTTTATTAATCCTGTCTCATTACACAGGACCAGATCTAAGATAGCCTGCTCCCTGGTTGGTTCCGCAACATACTGTTCAAGGAAACTATCCCGGATACACTCTATGAACTCTTCCTCAAGGCTACCCTGGCCAATTTGATTTGTCCAATCAATATGAAGATTAAAATCGCCCATAGTTATTGCCGTTCCTTTTTTACAAGCCTCCATTATTTCTTGATTTACACTCCGTCCAACAGTGTAGCTACTGTTAGGGGGCCTGTAGACTACACCCACCAGAGACTTTTTCCCTTATTATTCCTTATCTCCACCCAAACTGTTTCAACATCTTGATCTTCCGAGCCAGTATCGTTTCTCACTAACGCACTGATCCCATCCTTTATTAACAGAGCTACCCCACCTCCTTTTCCTTTCTGTCTGAACTTCCGAATTGTCAAATACCCTGAATATTCAGTTCCCAGCCTTGGTCACCTTGCGACCACGTCTCTGTAATGGCGATCAGATCAAACCCATTTGTATCTCTTTGTGCCGTCAACTCATCGAATTTGTTACAAATGCTGTGTGCATTCACATAAAGAGCTTCTAAATGTGTTTTTTTACAATTCTTTTCCTTCTTTGACCCCACTTTCTGATTCACCTTTATGTTTATACATTCTGTCCCTTCCTGGCACACTATGGTTTTCATTTCCCCCAGTGCTACCCTGCTCCCACGTCCTCTCCTTATTCTGTGACTTTTTACATTTCCGTTCACCTTAACCCCCCCCCACTAATTACTAGAAAGAGAATAGGGCCTTTAAGGATGAAAAATATTCGGGGTCTTGTAAATCAGAGCCTTTCTTGTTCAGTCACCTTTTACAGTTGTCGCTGGCCATGGTGGGATTTGATCTTGTGACCCCTGCCTGGGTTGCTATTCCACCACAGTAACCAGCGGGCTCCGGTGCCCTCCGTTGTCAGACAGCGGGCATTGAGCAATGGTGAGGTTCCGAGGAGTATCTTCTCCAAGTGGAACTGTAGAAGTGGACACAGTGCCTCTAAAAGAAAGAAAGACTTGCATTTATATAGCGCCTTTCACGACCACCGGACGTCTCGAAGCTCTTTACATCCAATGAAGTACTTTTTGGAGTGTAGTCACTGTTGTAATATGGGAAACATGGCAGGCAATTTGCGCACAGCAAGCTCCCACACACAGCAATGTGATAATGATCAGATGATCTGTTTTAGTGATTTTGATTGAGGGATAAATATTGGCCCCAGGACACCAGGGAGAACTCCCCTTCTTCGAATTAGTGCCATAGGATCTTTTCCATCCACCTTGGAAAGTAGACAGGGCCTCGGTTTGATGTCTCATCTGAAAGACTGTACCTCTGACTGCAGTTCTCCCTCAGTACTGCCCCTCTGACAGTGCGGCGCTCCCTCAGTACTGCCCCTCCGACAGTGCGACGCTCCCTCAGTACTGCCCCTCCGACAGTGCGGCTCTCCCTCAGTACTGCCCCTCCGACAGTGCGGCTCTCCCTCAGTACTGCCCCTCCGACAGTGCGGCGCTCCCTCAGTACTGCCCCTCCGACAGTGCGGCTCTCCCTCAGTACTGCACTGGAGTGTCAGCCTAGATTTTGTGCTCAAGACTCTGGAATGGGACTTGAACACATGACCTTCTGTCTCAGAACATCCCGATGGTCTGACGATCTGATGGTGCTCTGGGTTTGACTCGTAGCTGCGTTTTTTTGCAGCTCTTGGGGAGGTCCATCGACCTGAACAGGCTCATCACTCAAAGAATTTCAGCTGCCATGTACAAGTCGCTGGATCACGCCATCAGCAGGTTCGAGAGTGAGGACTTGACGTCTGTTGTGGTAAGGAGATCAACTTCATGGAGGTGGGAGATAATGTGGGGGGCAAGGGGGCTCATGTGTTCTTGTGTTACGTTAAATACAACCAGAGTTAGCGGGTAAATGTGTTCATCACAAGTTACCTTTTAACTGAAGCGTTGGTAGGTTTAGTTCCATGGGCTAACAACTTGAAGCACAGAGATTCCCTTTCAGGATTTGAGCGTTAATAATGTGCAGGGCTGTGGGGAATGAGCAGGGGGGGCTCGCTATACCCAAGTGCCAGTACGGGCACAATGGGCCAAATGGCCTCCTGCGCTGTAAAATTCTATGATTCTGCGATTCTCTCCACTCCCTCTCAGTATTGGAACACTGGTGGGGAAGTGGGTGCAGGACACGGAGCGATGGGGACTGAACAGTCCCAGCTTTGCCCTCCCTGTCTGGACTGAGCTCACTGAACTTGACCAGTGTGTCCCAAGGCAGACTGTTCCCTCCTGTCCCGAACCCATGGACCATCAGCCTGGGTTCTTGCTTCAGAAGATCAGCCCTGACCTTACTGAATGGCGGTTGTGAGTGGTAAATGTTGTGTTCCGGTGGCCCCGTGGGCCCCGATCTGTGTGTGGACGGCAGGTGAATACAAACCTGGGCTCGCTTGAGATATCTGGCCTGGTCGATAGCGGGGCGGCACGGAGTGACTTTATGAGTGAGGTACCGAGGGGGTAACGGGTGCCTCTGTCCCAGTGAGTGTCAGCACTTTTAAGGGAGCAGAGCTGGGGATGAAATTGTTGGGTGAAGAATGGGTCGTTGGTGAAACTCTCTGCTCTTTGTCCTCCCGCAGGAACTGGAGTGGCTGTTTGAGGTGAATCGTCTCACTCACCGCCTCCTCTCCAAACACATGACACTGGACAGCTTCGACGCCATGTTCCGGGAGGCCAATCACAACGTGTCCGCCCCGTATGGACGGATCACTCTCCACGTCTTCTGGGAACTCAACTTCGACTTCCTGCCCAATTACTGCTACAACGGGTCAACCAATCGGTCAGTGTCACCCGATCAATCGGTCAATGTCACCCAATCAGTGGGTCCGTATCGCCCAATCAGTGGGTCCGTATCACCCAATCAATGGGTCCGTATCGCCCAATCAGTGGGTCCGTATCGCCCAATCAGTGGGTCCGTATCGCCCAATCAGTGGGTCCGTATCGCCCAATCAGTGGGTCCGTATCGCCCAATCAGTGGGTCCGTATCGCCCAATCAGTGGGTCCGTATCGCCCAATCAGTGGGTCCGTATCGCCCAATCAGTGGGTCCGTATCGCCCAATCAGTGGGTCCGTATCGCCCAATCAGTGGGTCCGTATCGCCCAATCAGTGGGTCCGTATCGCCCAATCAGTGGGTCCGTATCGCCCAATCAGTGGGTCCGTATCGCCCAATCAGTGGGTCCGTATCGCCCAATCAGTGGGTCCGTATCACCCAATCAATGGGTCAGTATTGGCCAATCATTGGGCCATACTGACCCATTGATTGGCACAATGGGTCAGTATCGCCCAATCACTTTTTTAAAAAGGAGGGAGAGAAAAACAGGGAATTATAGACCAGTTAGCCTGACATCAGTGGTGGGGAAAATGTTGGAACCAATTATTAGCATGGATTTATGAAAGGGAAATCATGCTTGACAAATCTCCTAGAATTTTTTGAGGATGTAACTAGTAGAGTGGACAAGGGAGAACCAGTGGATTTGGACTTTCAAAAGGCTTTTGACAAGGTCCCACACAGGAGATTAGTGTGCAAAATTAAAGCACATGGTATTGGGGGTAATGTACTGATGTGGATAGAGAACTGGTTGGCAGACAGGAAGCAGAGAGTCGGAATAAACGTGTCCTTTTCAGAATGGCAGGCAGTGACCAGTGGGGTGCCGCAGGGTTCAGTGCTGGGACCCCAGCTATTTACAATATATATCAATGATTTAGATGAAGGAATTGAATGTAACATCTCCAAGTTTGCAGATGACACTAAGCTAGGTGGCGATGTGAGCTGTGAGGAGGATGCTAAGAGGCTGCAGGGTGACTTGGACAGGTTAGGTGAGTGGGCAAATGCATGGCAGATGCAGTATAATGTGGATAAATGTGAGGTTATCCACTTTGGTGGCAAAAACAGGAAGACAGAATATTATCTGAATGGTGACAGATTAGGAAAAGGGGAGGTGCAACGAGACCTGGGTGTCATGGTACATCAGTCATTGAAGTTTGGCATGCAGGTACAGCAGGCGGTGAAGAAGGCAAATGGCATGTTGGCCTTCATAGCGAAAGGATTTGAGTACAGGGGCAGGGAGGTCTGACTGCAGTTGTACAGGGCCTTGGTGAGGCCTCACCTGGAATATTGTGATCAGTTTTGGTCTCCTAATCTGAGGAAGGATATTCTTGCCCAATCAATGGGTCAATGGGTCAGTATCGGCCAATGAATGGGCCATTGGGTCAGTATCGCTCGGTCAATGGGTCAGTATCGCCCAGTCAATGGGTCAGTGGGTCAGTATCGCCCAGTCAATGGGTCAGTATTGCCCAATCAATGGGTCAGTATTGCTCAATCAGTGGACAATGGGTCAGTATTGCCCCATCAATGGATCAGTGGGTCAGTATCGCCCAATCAATAGGTCAATGTGTCAGTATTGCCCAGTCAATGGGTCAGTGGGTCAATAGGTCAATATCACCCAGTCAATGGTCAATGTGTCAGTATCGCCCAGTCAATGGGTCAGTGGGTCAGTATCACCCGGTCGATGGGTCAGTATCGCCCAGCCAATGGATCAGTGGGTCAGTATCACCCAGTCAATGGACAATGGGTCAGTATTGCCCCATCAATGGATCAGTGGGTCAGTATTGCCCAGTCAATGGGTCAGTGGGTCAATATCGCCCAGTCAATGGGTCAGTATCGCCCAGTCAATGGGTCAGTGGGTCAGTATCGCCCAAAGGGTCAATAGGTCAGTATCGCCCAATCTATGGGTCAATGGGTCAGTATCGCCCAGTCAATGGGTCAGTGGGTCAGTAACGCCCAGTCAATGGGCCAGTAACGCCCAGTCAATGGGTCAGTATCGCTCAATCAATGGGTCAATAGGTCAGTATCGCCCAATCAATTGGTCAATGGGTCAGTATCGCCCAATCAATTGGTCAATGGGTCAGTATCGCCCAATCAATTGGTCAATGGGTCAGTATCGCCCAGTCAATGGGTCGGTTTCGCCCAGTCAATGGGTCAGTATCGCCCAATCAATTGGTCAATGGGTCAGTATCGCCCAATCAATTGGTCAATGGGTCAGTATCACCCAATCAACGGGTCAATGGGTCAGTATCGCCCAGTCAATTGGTCAATGGGTCAGTATCGCCCAGTCAATTGGTCAATGGGTTGGTATCGCCCAGTCAATGGGTCAGTATCGCCCAGTCAATGGGAAAGTATCGCCCAGTCAATGGGTCAATGGGTCAGTATCGCCCAGTCAATGGGTCAGTGGGTCAGTGTCGCCCAGTCAATGGGTCAATGGGTCAGTATCACCCGGTCAATGGGTCACTATCACCCAGTCAATGGGTCAATAGGTCAGTATCGCCAAGTCAATGGTCAATGCGTCAGTATCGCCCAGTCAATGGGTCAGTGGGTCAGTATCACCCGGTCGATGGGTCAGTATCGCCCAGCCAATGGGTCAGTGGGTCAGTATCACCCAGTCAATGGACAATGGGTCAGTATTGCCCCATCAATGGATCAGTGGGTCAGTATCGCCCAATCAATGGGTCAATGTGTCAGTATTGCCCAGTCAATTGGTCAGTGGGTCAATATCACCCAATCAATGGGTCAATAGGTCAGTATCGCCCAGTCAATGGTCAATGCGTCAGTATCGCCAGGTCAGTGGGTCAGTATCACCCGGTCGATGGGTCAGTATCGCCCAGCCAATGGGTCAGTGGGTCAGTATCGCCCAGTCAATGGGACAGTATCGCCCAGTCAATGGGTCAGTATCGCCCAGTCAATGGGTCAGTGGGTCAGTATCACCCGGTCAATGGGTCATTATCGCCCAATCAATGGGTCAGTATCACCCAGTCAATGGGTCAGTATTGCCTGGTCAATGAGTCAGTATCGCCCAGTCAATGGACAATGGGTCAGTATTGCCCCATCAATGGGTCAGTGGGTCAGTATCACCCAATCAATGGGTCAATAGGTCAGTATTGCCCAGTCAATGGTCAATGATTCAGTATCGCCAAGTCAATGGGTCAGTAGGTCAGTATCACCCGGTCGATGGGTCAGTATCGCCCAGCCAATGGGTCAGTGGGTCAGTATCGCCCAGTCAATGGGTCAGTATCACCCAGTCAATGGGTCAATCGGTCATTATCGCCCAGTCAATGGGACAATATCGCCCAGTCAATGGGTCAGTATCGCCCAGTCAATGGGTCAGTGGGTCAGTATCACCCGGTCAATGGGTCAGTATCGCCCAATCTATGGGTCAATGGGTCAGTATCGCCCAGTCAATGGGTCAGTGGGTCAGTATTGCCCAATCAATGGGTCAATGGGTCAGTATTGCCCAGTCAATGGGTCATTAGCGCCCAGTCAATGGGTCAATGCGTCAGTATCGCCCAGTCAATGGGTCAGTATCGCCCAGTCAATGGGTCAGTGGGTCAGTATCGCCCAAAGGGTCAATAGGTCAGTATCGCCCAATCTATGGGTCAATGGGTCAGTATCGCCCAGTCAATGGGTCAGTGGGTCAGTAATGCCCAGTCAATGGGCCAGTAACGCCCAGTCAATGGGTCAGTATCGCCCAATCAATGGGTCAATAGGTCAGTATCGCCCAATCAATTGGTCAATGGGTCAGTATCGCCCAATTAATGGGTCAATGTGTCAGTATCACCCGGTCAATGGGTCAGTATCCCCCAATCAATGGGTCATTATCGCCCAGTCAATGGGTCAATGGGTCAGTATCGCCCAGTCAATGGGTCAGTGGGTCAGTATCACCCGGTCAATGGGTCAGTATCGCCCAATCTATGGGTCAATGGGTCAGTATCGCCCAGTCAATGGGTCAGTGGGTCAGTATCGCCCAATCAATGGGTCAATGGGTCAGTATTGCACAGTCAATGGGTCATTAGCGCCCAGTCAATGGGTCAATGCGTCAGTATCGCCCAGTCAATGGGTCAGTATCGCCCAGTCAATGGGTCAGTGGGTCAGTATCGCCCAAAGGGTCAATAGGTCAGTATCGCCCAATCTATGGGTCAATGGGTCAGTATCGCCCAGTCAATGGGTCAGTGGGTCAGTAACGCCCAGTCAATGGGCCAGTAACGCCCAGTCAATGGGTCAGTATCGCCCAATCAATGGGTCAATAGGTCAGTATCGCCCAATCAATTGGTCAATGGGTCAGTATCGCCCAATTAATGGGTCAATGGGTCAGTATCACCCGGTCAATGGGTCAGTATCCCCCAATCAATGGGTCATTATCGCCCAGTCAATGGGTCAATGGGTCAGTATCGCCCAGTCAATGGGTCAGTGAGTCAGCATCGCCCAGTTAATAGGTCAAAGGGTCGGTATCGCCCAATCAATGGGTCAGTGGGTCAGTATCACCCAGTCAATGGGTCAATAGGTCAGTATCGCCCAATCAATGGGTCAATGGGTCAGTATCGCCCAGTCAATGGGTCAATAGGTCAGTATCGCCCAGTCAATAGATCAATGGGTCAGTATCGCCCAATCAATGAGTCAATGGGTCAGTATCGCCCAATCAATGAGTCAATGGGTCAGTATCGCCCAGTCAATGGTCAATGGGTCAGTATCGCCCAGTCAATGGGTCAGTGGGTCAGTATCACCCAGTCAATGGGTCAATGGGTCATTATCACCCAATCAATGGGTCAGTATCGCCCAGTCAATGGGTCAGTATTGCCCAGTCAATGGTCAGTGGGTCAGTATCGCCCAATCAGTGGGTCAGTATCGCCCAATCAATGGGTCAATGGGTCAGTATCGCCCAGTCAGTGGGTCAGTATCGCCCAATCAATGGGTCAATAGGTCAATGGGTCAGTATCGCCCAATCAATGAGTCAGTGGGTCAGTATCGCCCAGTCAATGGGTCAATGGGTCAGTATCGCCCAGTCAATGATCAATGGGTCAGTATCGCCCAGTCAATGATCAATGGGTCAGTATCGCCCAGTCAATGGTCAATGGGTCAGAATCGCCCAGTCAATGGGTCAGTGGGTCAGTATCGCCCAGTCAATGGGTCAGTGGGTCAGTATCGCCCAGTCAATGGGTCAGTGGGTCAGTATCGCCCAATCAATTGGTCAATGGGTCAGTATCACCCAATAAATGGGTCAATGGGTCAGTATCGCCCAGTCAATTGGTCAATGGGTCGGTATCGCCCAGTCAATGGGTCAGTATCGCCCAATCAATTGGTCAATGGGTCAGTATCGCCCAATCAATTGGTCAATGGGTCAGTATCACCCAATCAATGGGTCAATGGGTCAGTATCGCCCAGTCAATTGGTCAATGGGTCAGTATCGCCCAGTCAATTGGTCAATGGGTCGGTATCGCCCAGTCAATGGGTCAGTATCGCCCAGTCAATGGGAAAGTATCGCCTAGTCAATGGGTCAGTGGGTCAGTATCGCCCAGTCAATGGGTCAGTGGGTCAGTGTCGCCCAGTCAATGGGTCAATGGGTCAGTATCACCCGGTCAATGGGTCACTATCACCCAGTCAATGGGTCAATAGGTCAGTATCGCCCTGTCAATGCGTCAGTGGGTCAGTATCACCCAGTCAATGAGTCAAAGGGTCAGTATCGCCCAGTCAATATTTCAGTATGCCCAGTCAATGGGTCAGTATCGCCCAAACAATGGGTCAGTATCGCCCAAACAATGGGTCAGTATCGCCAGTCAATGGGTCAATGGGTCAGTATCGCGCAATCAATATTTCAGTATCGCCCAGTCAATGGATCAGTATCGCCCAAACAATGGGTCAGTATCGCCAGTCAATGGGTCAGTGGGTCAGTATCGCCAGTCAATGGGTCAGTATCACGCAGTCAATATTTCAGTATCGCCCAGTCAATGGGTCAGTATCGCCAGTCAATGGGTCAGTATCGCCAGTCAATGGGTCAGTATCGCACAGTCAATATTTCAGTATCACCTAGTCAATGGGTCAGTATCGCCCAAAGAATGGGTCAGTATCGCCAGTCAATGGGTCAATGGGTCAGTATCGCGCAGTCAATATTTCAGTATCGCCCAGTCAATGGGTCAATGGGTCAGTATCGCCCAGTCAATGGGTCAGTATCGCCCAGTCAATGGGTCAATGGGTCAGTATCGCGCAGTCAATATTTCAGTATCGCCCAGTCAATGGGTCAGTATCGCCCATTGATGGGGGTGGCGGGCGGAGGGCATTTCTGAACTGCCTTCTCTCTGTTTTCCAAACCCAGGGATTGCTCCTGGTGATGTTTTCCAACTCCCTGTACCTGATTGTGCCGTTTCTCACTTTGGAAAGGCTGCAGAGGAGGGGGATGGAGCTTTCTGATAGTGTGACCCACCTGTTGTTGTAGAATTACAGTAACAATTTGTATTTATATAGCCCCTTTAATGTAGTAAAAGATCAGAAAGCGATTCACAGGAGTGATTATCAAATGAAATGTGACACCGATCCAGACACGGCGATATTGGGCAGATGACCAAAAGCTTTGTCAGATATGTTGTTTTTAAGGAGGAGAGAGAGGTAGAGAGGCGGAGAGGTTGAGGGAGGGAGTTCCAGAGCTTGGGGCCCAGGCAACAGAAGGCACGGCCACCGATGGTTATAATCAGAGATGTTTGGGGGGATTGTGGGGCTGAAGGCGATTACTGAGACAGGGAGGGGCGTTGCTTAACTGGGGGCTAATGTAGGTCAGCGAGCACAGGTAGTGATGGGTGAGTGGGACTTGGTGCGAGTTAGGATACGGGCAGTCGAGTTTTGGATGAGCTGAAGTTTACGTAGGGTAGAATGTGGGGGGCCAGCCAGCAGTGCGTTGGAATAGTCAAGTCGAGAGGTAACAAGGTCACGAATGAGGGTTTCAGCAGCGGATGACCTGAGACGGACAGAGACGAGTGATGTTACCGAGGTGGAAATAGATGGTCTTAGTTATGGCGCGGATATGTGGTCAGAAGCTCATCTCGGGGTCAAATATGACACCAGAATTGAAACTTTACTCTGTATCTAACCCCCTGTACCTGCCCTGGGAGTGTTTGATGGGACAGTGTAGAGAGAGCTTTACTCTGTATCTAACTCCATGCTGTACCTGCCCTGGGAGTGTTTGATGGGACAGTGTAGAGGGAGCTTTACTCTGTATCTAACTCCATGCTGTACCTGCCCTGGGAGTGTTTGATGGGACAGTGTAGAGGGAGCTTTACTCTGTATCTAACTCCATGCTGTACCTGCCCTGGGAGTGTTTGATGGGACAGTGTAGAGGGAGCTTTACTCTCTATCTAACTCCATGCTGTACCTGCCCTGGGAGTGTTTGATGGGACAGTCTAGATGGAGCTTTACTCTGTATCTAACCCGTGCTGTACCTGCCCTGGGAGTGTTTGAAGGGACAGTGTAGAGGGAGCTTTACTCTTTATTGATAGGATTGAAGCCCGATAAATCCCTGGGGCCTGATAGTCTGCATCCCAGAGTACTTAAGGAAGTGACCATAGAAATAGTGGATGCATTTTCCAACAGTCTTATCGACTCTGGATCAGTTCCTATGGACTGGAGAGTTGCTAATGTAACACCACAGTTTAAAAAAGGAGGGAGAGAGAAAAAGGGTAATTATAGACCAGTTAGCCTGACATCAGTAGTGGAGAAAATGTTGGAAGCAATTATTAAGGATGAAATAGCAGCGCATTTGGAAAGCAGTGACAGGATCGGTCCAAGTCAGCATGGATTTATGAAAAGGAAATCATGCTTGACAGATCTTCTGGAATTTTTTGAGGCTGTAACTAGCAGAGTGGACAAGTGAGAACCAGTGGATGTGGTGTATTTGGACTTTCAAAAGGCTTTTGACAAGGTCCCGCACAAGAGATTGGTGTGCAAAATCAAAGCACATGGTATTGGGGATAATGTACTGACGTGGATAGAGAACTGGTTGGCAGACAGGAAGCAGAGAGTTGGGATAAACAGGTCCTTTTCAGAATGGCAGGCAGTGACTAGTGGAGTGCCGCAGGGCTCAGTGCTGGGACCCCAGCTATTTACAATATACATCAATGATTTGGATGAAGGAATTGAATGTAATATCTCCAAGTTTGCAGATGACACTAAACTGGGTGGCGGTGTGAGCTGTGAGGAGGACACTAAGAGGCTGCAGGGTGACTTGGACAGGCTAAGTGAGTGGGCAAATGCATGGCAGATGCAGTATAATGTGGATAAATGTGAGGTTATCCACTTTGGGGGCAAAAACACAAAGACAGAATATTATCTGAATGGCGGCAGATTTGGAAAAGGGGAGGTGCAACGAGACCTGGGTGTCATGGTACATCAGTCATTGAAAGTTGGCATGCAGGTACAGCAGGTGGTTAAGAAGACAAGTGGTATGTTGGCCTTCATAGCTAGGGGATTTGAGTATAGGAGCAGGGAGGTCTTACTGCAGTTGTACAGGGCCTTGGTGAGACCTCACCTGGAATATTGTGTTAAATTTTGGTCTCCTAATCTGAGGAAGGACGTTCTTGCTATTGAGGGAGTGCAACGAAGGTTCGCCAGACTGATTCCCGGGATGGCAGGACTGACATATGAGGAGAGATTGGATCAACTGGGCCTTTAGAAGAATGAGAGGGGATCTCATAGAAACGTATAAGATTCTAACGGGACTGGACTGGTTAGATGCAGGAAGAATGTTCCCGATGTTGGGGAAGTCCAGAACCAGGGGACATAGTCTTAGGATAAGGGGTCGGCCATTTAGGATTGAGATGAGGAGAAACTTCTTCACTCAGAGAGTTGTGAACCTGTGGAATTCCCTGCCGCAGAGAGTTGTTGATGCCACTTCATTGGATATATTCAAGAGGGAGTTAGATATGGCCCTTATGGCTAAAGGGATCAAGGAGTATGGAGAGAAAGCAGGAAAGGGGTACTGAGGGAATGATCAGCCATGATCTTATTGAATGGTGGTGCAGGCTCGAAGGGCCAAATGGCCTACTCCTGCACCTATTTTCTATGTTTCTATGGGCCCAAGTTTCGGGCTGTGCCTAGAACGGCGCAGCCCCGACATGGACGCCCGTTTTTCGCACCACAAAGTGCGCCTAAAAAAAACTTCCAGATTCTCCGGCTCCCTGCTGGTCCTCTGGAGCTGGGCACGGCGCAGCAGGAGCTGTGGGGGGCGGAGCCAGGTCCCTGCGCTGAAAACAGTGCCGGGACCTCTGCACATGCGCGCTACAGTCGGCACGCAAGTGCAGTAGCTCCAGGCGCCCAAAACTGTGTGGGAGGGGCCCGAAGCACGCAGCCCCTAGCCCTGGCCCAATGGCCTCGCTGGGGCTGCGTGAATAAAGCTCCTCCCACGGTCAGCTCCTGCTTCCTCCCGACCCGACTCAACTCACGCTTCACCCCCCCTCCCCTCCCCACCCCGAACCCGACCCGACCCCCCGAACTGGACCCGACCCGCTTTCCCCCCCTCCCCACCCGACCTGACCTCCCTCTCCCTCCCTCCCTCCGCCCCCCCCCCCCCCGCCAGACCCACACTCCCGACCCCGGACCTGACCCGACCCAATGCCACCTACCTGTAAATCTGGTGCTGGGGACGGGCCCTGCCCGAAGTCTTGGGCCCGGCCCATTCAGCCTCCCTCCCCCTCCCCCTTCCCCTTCTCCCCCCCCCGCCCTTCTCTTTCCCCTTCTCCTCTCCCCCCTTTCCCCTTCTCCTCCCCCCTTCCCCTTCTCCTCCTCCTCCTCCTCCCCCCCTTCCCCTTCTCCTCCCCCCCTTCTCCCCCCCTCCCCCTTCTCTCCCCTTCCCTCCCCCTTCTCCCCCATCCCTCCCCTTTCCTCCCTCCCCCTCTGCCTCCCCCTGCCCCCCCCCTCTCTCCCTCTACCCCCCTCCTCCCCCTCCTCTTGCTGCCAGAAACACAGACACTGACAGACAGAGAATGAGAGACACACAGACAGACAGACAGAGAGATAGAGACACTGACAGAGACACACTGTGGGGGGGGGGGGGGGGTTTGGGGGGGGGCTCCCGGTGCTGCAGTCGGTCAGTAGAAAGTGTTTTATTTATTGATTTTTTTAAAATTATTTCTTATTAATTTTTTTTGATTGATTTATTGGTTGATTTATTGATATTTTTATCATTTATTATTGATGATGGCTCTTTATTTGTAAAACTGAAGTGTTTAATGTTTGTAAACTTCCCTTTAAACCCCCCCCCCATTCCCTACACCTGATTTTCTAAAGTGTAGACAAGGTTTTTTTTCAGCGTACAAAAATCTTCACTTACTCCATTCTAAATTAGTTTGGAGTAAGTTTTCACTGCCAAAACTTTGAAAACAGGCGTAAGTGGCCAGACACGCCCCCTTTTGAAAAAAAATTCTGTTCCAAAGTGAAACTGTTCTAACTGACTAGAACTGGAGCAAACTAAATGCCGAGAATTTGAATTTCTAAGATACTCCGTTCTACACCAGTTGCTCCAAAAAATCAGGAGCAACTCAGGCCGAAACTTGGGCCTTATTTCCATGTATCTAACCCCGTGCTGTACCTGCCCTGGGAGTGTTTGATGGGACAGTGTAGAGGGAGCTTTACTCTGTATCTAACCCCCTGTACCTGCCCTGGGAGTGTTTGATGGGACAGTGTAGAGGGAGCTTTACTCTGTATCTAACCCCCTGTACCTGCCCTGTGAGTGTTTGATGGGACAGTGTAGAGGGAGCTTTACTCTGTATCTAACCCCCTGTACCTGCCCTGGGAGTGTTTGATGGGACAGTGTAGAGGGAGCTTTACTCTGTATCTAACCCCCTGTACCTTCCCTGGGAGTGTTTGATGGGACAGTGTAGAGGGAGCTTTACACTGTATCTAACCCTTGCTCTACCTGCCCTGGGAGTGTTTGATGGGACAGTGTAGAGGGAGCTTTACTCTGTATCTAACCCCCTGTACCTGCCCTGGGAGTGTTTGATGGGACAGTGTAGAGGGAGCTTTACACTGTATCTAACCCTTGCTGTACCTGCCCTGGGAGTGTTTGATGGGACAGTGTAGAGGGAGCTTTACTCTGTATCTAACCCCCTGTACCTGCCCTGGGAGTGTTTGATGGGACAGTGTAGAGGGAGCTTTACTCTGTATCTAACCCTTGCTGTACCTGCCCTAGGAGTGTTTGATGGGGCAGTGTAGAGGGAGCTTTACTCTGTATCTAACCCGTGCTGTACCTGCCCTGGGAGTGTTTGATGGGACAGTGTAGAGGGAGCTTTACTCTGTATCTAACCCGCTGTACCTGCCCTGGGAGTGTTTGATGGGACATTGTAGAAGGAGCTTTACTCTGTATCTAACCCCCTGTACCTGCCCTGGGAGTGTTTGATGGGACAGTGTAGAGGAAGCTTTACTCTGTATCTAACCCCGTGCTGTACCTGCCCTGGGAGTGTTTGATGAGACAGTGTAGGGGGAGCTTTACTCTGTATCTAACCCGTGCTGTACCTGCCCTGGGAGTGTTTGATGTGACAGTGTAGAGGGAGCTTTACTCTGTATCTAACCCCGTGCTGTACCTGCCCTGGGAGTGTTTGATGGGACAGTGTAAAGGGAGCTTTACTCTGTATCTAACCCCCTGTACCTGCCCTGGGAGTGTTTGATGGGGTCAGTGTAGAGGGAGCTTTACTCTGTATCTAACCCCCTGTACCTGCCCTGGGAGTGTTTGATGGGACAGTGTAGAGGGAGCTTTACTCTGTATCTAACCCCCTGTACCTGCCCTGGGAGTGTTTGATGGGACAGTGTAGAGGAAGCTTTACTCTGTATCTAACCCCGTGCTGTACCTGCCCTGGGAGTGTTTGATGAGACAGTGTAGGGGGAGCTTTACTCTGTATCTAACCCGTGCTGTACCTGCCCTGGGAGTGTTTGATGTGACAGTGTAGAGGGAGCTTTACTCTGTATCTAACCCCGTGCTGTACCTGCCCTGGGAGTGTTTGATGGGACAGTGTAAAGGGAGCTTTACTCTGTATCTAACCCCCTGTACCTGCCCTGGGAGTGTTTGATGGGACAGTGTAGAGGGAGCTTTACTCTGTATCTAACCCCCTGTACCTGCCCTGGGAGTGTTTGATGGGACAGTGTAGAGGGAGCTTTACTCTGTATCTAACCCCGTGCTGTACCTGCCCTGGGAGTGTTTGATGGGACAGTGTAGAGGGAGCTTTACTCTGTATCTAACCCCCTGTACCTGCCCTGGGAGTGTTTGATGGGACAGTGTAGAAGGAGCTTTACTCTGTATCTAACCCCGTGCTGTACCTGCCCTGGGAGTGTTTGATGGGACAACTTGTTTTTCTAATGACAGGTTTGTTCGGACAGCGATTCCCTTCACAGATGAGCCACAGAGAGACAAGCCTGCCAGTGTGCAGCCATACTACCTGTATGGGTCAAAGGTGAGTCAGTCCTGAACCACTGGCTGTGATGCTGGAATCATTGTAGCTTTACCGGACTCTCAATTCCCAAACTTTGTAGGAACATTTTTATTTCATTTATTAAGTTTTAAATGTTATGCTTTACTGAATATCATCATAAATGACAGGTATGTTTGGGTGTGTTCTCCCCGTGTGATTGGCTTGTCGCGGCGTGTGATTGGCTTGTCGCGGCGTGTGATTGGCGTGTTGTGAAGGGTATTATGGCAACCATTTAAAGAACATAAGAAGTAGGAGCAGGAGTCGGCCATTTGGCCCCTCGAGCCTGCTCCGCCATTCAATGAGATCGCGCTGATCTTGTACATCATCTCCACTTTCCCACATGATCCCCTTTTCCCTGGATTCCTCAAGAGCCCAGAAATCTATCGCTCTCAGCCTTAAATATCATCATCATAGGCAGTCCTTTGGAGTCGAGAATGACTTGCTTCCACACTAAAAATGAGTGTTCAGGTGACCAATGCAGGAACCACAGACCCTGTCACAGGTGGGGCAGACAGTGGTTGAGGGAAGGGGAGGGTGGGACTGGTTTGCCGCACGCTCCTTCCGCTGCCTGCGCTTGCTTTCTGCATGCTCTCAGCGACGAGACTCGAGGTGCTCAGCGCCCTCCCGGATGCACTTCCTCCACTTAGGGTGGTCTTTGGCCAGGGACTCCCAGGTGTCGGTGGGGATGTTGCACTTTATCAGGGAGGCTTTGAGGGTGTCCGTGTAACGTTTCCTCTGCCCACCTGGGGCTCACTTGCCGTGTTGGAGCTGCGAGTAGAGTGCTTGCTTTGGGAGTCTCGAGTCGGGCATGCGGACAATGTGGCCCGCCCAGCAGAGCTGGTCGAGTGTGGTCAGTGCTTCGATGTTGGCCTGAGAGAGAACACTGATGTTGGTGCACCTATCCTGCCAATGGATTTGCAGGATCTTGCGGAGGCAGCGTTTGGTACTTTTCCAGTGTTTTGAGGTGCCTGCTGTACATAGTCCATGTCTCTGAGCCATATAGGAGGGTAAGTATCACTACTGCTCTGTAGACCATAGGCTTGGTGCTGGGTTTGAGGTCCTGGTCTTCAAACACTCTCTTCCTCAGGCGACCGAAGGCTGCTATGGCACACTGAAGGAGGTGCTGGACGTCGTCATCGATGTCTGCCCTTGCTGACAGCAGGCTCTCGAGGTATGGAAAATGGTCCACGTTGTCCAAGGACTCACCGTGGGGTTTGATAACCAGGGGTCAGTGCTGTGTGGCGGGGGCAGTGCTGTGTGGCGGGGGCAGTGCTGTGTGGTGGGGGCAGGTTGGTGGAGGACCTTTGTCTTACAGGTGATTAATGTAAGGCCCATGCTCCCGTACGCCTCGGTGAAGGTGATGACGCTGGTTTGGAGTTCGGCCTCCGAGTGTGCGCAGACGCAGGCGTCATCTGCTTACTGTAGTTCGCTGGCGGAGGATGGGACGGCCTTGGATCTGACCTGGAGGTGGTGGAGGTTGAACAGATTCCCGTTTGTCCTGTAATTTAGCTCCACTCCAGCGGGGAGCTTGCTGAGGGTGAGATGGAGCATGGCAGCGAGGAAGATCGAGGTGAGGGTTAGTGCAATGACACAGCCCTGCTTGACCCCGGTCCAGACGTGGATTGGGTCTGTGGTGGATCCGTTGGTCAGGATCACGGCCTGCATGACATCGTGGAGCAGGCGGAGGATGGTGACAGACGTTTGAGGACAGCTGAATCTGAGGAGGACGCTCCATAGTCCCTCACGGTTGACAGTGTCAAAGGTTTTTGTGAGGTCAAAGAAGGCCATGTACAGGGGTTGGTGCTGCTCCTTGCATTCCTCTTGTATCTGCCGCGCGGTGAAGATCATGTCCGTTGTGCCCCTTAGTGGGCGGAATCCGCATTGTGACTCTGGGATGAGATCTTCAGCCACAGGGAGAAGGCGGTTGAGGGGGATTCTTGCGATGACTTTCTCTGTGGCAGACAGGAGGGAAACTCCTGTAATTACCGCAGTTGGACTGGTCACCTTTCTTTAAGATGGTCACGATTACAGCGTCTCTGAGATCTCCTGGCATGCTCTCCTCCTTCCAGATAAGAGAGATGAGGTCATGAATCCGCGCCAGTAGTGCTTCTCCCCATGTTTTAGTACTTCAGCAGGGATTCCATCTGCTCCTGAGGCCTTGTTGTTCTTCAGTTGAGAGATGGTCTTTTCAACCTCGTGCCGGGCTGGGGTTGTGCTGAGGGGGTGGCGGGTAGCATGCTGTGGGATGGAGTCGAGGATACTCGTGTCGAAGACAGAGTCTCGGTTGAGGAGATCCTCGAAGTGCTCATTCCAGCGGGCACTGACTGTCTCTCTGTCCTGGATGAGCACCTCTCCGTTCTTAATATACTTAATAGCCTTGAATATACTCAGAGACTGAGCCTCCACAGCCCTCTGGGGCAGAGAATTCCAAAGATTCACCACCCTCTGAGTGAAGAAATTCCTCTTCACCTCAGTCCTAAATGGCCGAGCCCTTATCCTGAGACTGTGACCCCTGGTTCTAGACTCCCCAGCCCGGGGAAACACCCTCCCTGCATCTACCCTGTCAATCCCCCTCAGAATCTTATGTTTCAATGAGATCACCTCTCATTCTTCTAAACTCCAGAGAGTATCGGCCCGATCTACACAATCTCTCCTCATAGGACAATCCACTCATCCCAGGGATCAGTCTGGTGAACCATTGCATCGCCTCCAAGGCAAGTATATCCTTCGTCAGATAAGGAGACCAAACCTGCTCAGTACTCCAGGTAGTGGAGCAAAGTCCCACTTCCAGCAACAAGATGGAAGACCACATAATCTGTTTATTTTTGGGGATGTTTGAGGGAGGAAGGTCCTGCTCTTCCTCCAGGAGTGTCGCAGGATCCTTAACATCCACCTGAACCATGGGAACAGGTGGGAGGGAACCTCCGAAGCAAACAATATAGAGTGCGTGACATGGTCGCCTGTACCTGGTGGAAAGTATGGTTTGATGGGTCAAATGGCCTTCTCTCGGGCTACGGCTTGTCATCTCTTATTGGAGATTCGGGCTTGTGCTGTGTGTGATTTCCCGACCATTTTGTCTCAGAAAGTCACGTGCAGTTCTCCGTGTATTCTGATACCGTCTCTCTGCCACAGTGCCGAGTCAGAAAATGACCTCTCGGGATTGCACAGAGCAAATGGCCAATTGTTTACCAGGGTCTTGTGTCCAACACCAAACCTCGACACACCAGCCTGGCTAGTCCAGTGCAAACACTCACATCACAATCCGAAAATAATCCCATTCTTTTGCAAGGAACTACGTTGAGTCGACGGCACAGACACAGACCATTCAGCCCAACTGGTCCATGCTGGACACAAACACCCTCTTCAACTCACCCGATCAACAACACTTCCCCTTTCTCCCCCATGTGTTTATCCAGCTTCCCCTTAAATGCATCGATACTATTCACCTCAACCACTGCTTGTGTAGTGAGTTCCACATTCTCACCACTCTCTGGGTGAATTTTAGTGGAGTCACATTGCAGTTTGAACGCAGTGTGATACGAATCTGGAACCGAGGAGATCTGGGTGTAAATTCCCCAATCCCACGCTTCAGTGGGGAGCTGTGCTGGAAGGGCACATGGATTGGTGAACCCATGCTGTATCTCATATCGCTGACCCGTGCCCCCATCCAACATGGCCGCTCCGATGGGACACTGGGGTGGCGGTGGTTGTTAGTGACAGCGCGAGACACATCAGATAATAACAGAAACCCCCAAGGGACCACACGCAGGAATTGTTTCAGACTGCTGCGCATTTACTGAATTACTCTGGGCTGACGTTACAGGCCCCACTCCCTGGTTGCTCTCTGACTCTGTGTTCCTTCGGAACTCTCTCTCATTTCAGCCTCTGAACATTGCCTTCACACACATCTACAGCGTCTTCCGCAACTTTGTGGGTCCCCCTCACTTCAAGACCATCTGCCGGTTGCTGGGGTACCAGGGTATTGCTGTGGTGATGGAGGAGCTGCTGAAAATCGTCAAAAGTCTGGTAATTAACCGTCGCCTAGCAGAGAGAGCAAACTTGCATTTATATAGCGCCTTTCATGACCTCAGGAAGGTCCCAAAGCGCTTTGCAGCCAATGAAGTATGTTTAGAAATGTAGTCACTGTTGTAAAAGTGGCAGCCAATTGCGAGGTCGGAGGATCGCGGGTTCAGGAGGGCGGGGTTACAGAAGGGCAAGGGGGGTATCAGGCATGGGTGAGCGGGGTAACGAGAGGGCGGGGTGCAGGGGTACGAGCAGATGGGGGGTTTCAGTTTCAGGAGGGCGGGGGTCGTGGGTTCAGGAGGTCGTGGGTCAGGGGGCCGCGCGTTCGGGAGAGCGGGGGTCGTGGGTCAGGGGGCCGTGAGTTCAGGAGTGCTGAGGTCGTGGGTTCAGGAGGGCGGGGGTCATGAGTTTGGGGGTCTCAGTTTCGGGAGGTTGGGAGTCGTGGGTTTGGGAGGGTCGGTTCGGGGGCGTGGGTTCGGGAGGGCCACAGTAAGTCTAATGCGTCCTGTCTGCTTCCCGCCCACAGTTACAGGGCACCATCTTGCAGTACGTGAAGACCCTGATCGAGGTGATGCCCAAGATATGCCGCCTGCCCCGTCATGAGTACGGGTCCCCAGGTCAGTGAGCGCGAGGGGCCGAGGACCGGGGCAATGTGCGCCAGAAACGTAACTGCAACCCCTGAAACATCGAGCGGCGATCGGCCATGCATGACCCTGAGTCAACCCACTCACTGGCACTGCCCAGCTCATAGAATCGTGCTATCCTACAGCACAGGAGGCCATTGGGCCCATCGAGCCTGTGCATGCTCTGTGACAGAGCGATCCAATCAGTCCCACTCCCCTCGCTCTCCCCCCACGGCCCGCCAACTTTATCTGCTGCAAGTATTTATCCAATTCCCGATTTGAAAGTTACTATTGAATCTGCTCCCACCGCCCTTTCAGGCAGCGTGTTCCTGATACTAATCAGAACCAAACTACTCTTTATTTTGTTCACCTCTTGCAATGAAATTCTAAATCTGTTTATAAAGGACAGGTTTATGAATCAATTGCAACAAGGAAATTATCCCCAATGACTGCCGCTGTTTTGTCCAAACGTTTATAATCTTCAGACAACTTTCCCTTCAGATCGACCTTTTAATGTAAGAAAATGACATCAGCTGCTTCACCGAGGTGGGGAGAACAGCGGGATCTGGGGGAGACGGTCGGACATAGAGAGAGGGGATTGGATGAGGAGGGAGGAGGGGTCGGGGGTTAGAGTGACGGGGTCAGGGTGACGGGTGGGGTTAGTGTTGCAGGGGTCAGAGGTCAGTATGACAGGGGTCAGTGTGACGGGTCAGTGTGATGGGGTCAAGGGTCAGTGTGACGGGTCACTGTGACGGGGTCAGGGGTCAGTATGATAAGGGTCAGTGTGACGGGGTCAGGGGTCAATGTGACGGATCAGTGTGATGGGGTCAGGGGTCAGTGTGACAGGGTCAGGGGTCAGTGTGACGGGGTCAGGGTGATGGGTCAGTATGACGGGTCAGGAGTCAGTGTGACGGGGTCAGTGTGACGGGGTCAATGTGATGGGGTCAGGGGTCAGTATGACAGGGGTCAGGAGTCAGTGTGACGGGTCAGTATGACAGGGGTCAGTGTGACGGGGTCAGGGTGATGTGTCAGTGTGATGGGGTCAGGAGTCAGTATGACGGGGCCAGTGTGACGGGGTCAGGGTGATGTGTCAGTGTGATGGGGTCAGGAGTCAGTGTGACGGGTCAGTGTGACGGGGTCAGGGTGATGGGTCAGTGTGATGGGGTCAGGAGTCAGTATGACGGGGTCAGTGTGACGGGTCAGTGTGACGGGGTCAGTGTGTGGGAGCTGGGTCCGACCTCGGACTGGAAGCCCTTGCGAGTGTAATGAGACGGGGAAGTGTCGCAGACTCTGACCTGCCACTGTCTCTGTTCCAGGAATCCTGGAGTTCTTCCACCACCAGCTCAAGGACATCATTGAATACGCGGAGCTGAAGACCGACGTGTTCCAGAGTCTCCGCGAGGTTGGCAATGCAATCCTCTTCTGTCTGCTCATCGAACAAGCCTTGGTGAGCACCGCAGTGAGAATTCCGCACGAGCCCTTGCTCTGTTACTGGACTAATAATCCAGAGAAGCGGAGTTCATAGCCCACCCTGGTAGTTTGAGAATGTGAATTTGATGGGGTGGTGAGAGACCCGTGTGGAGATGGACCAGTGGGGCACAATGGCCTTTTTCTCTGCTGTGATTTTATGTAAAAGAAAAGACCTCCTGGACCTGGAAATAACAAAGAGCAAATCAAAAATTATTTCAAACACGTATGAGAAAGGTGTTTGTGACTTCGATGTCCGATTATCCGGCAAGATCATCCGGGGGGCCTGTGGCTGATTAGAGAGACAACAATGGAGCTTCACTGAGAGTTAGGGGACGGGAGGGATGGGCTTCGATGGGAGAGTTAGGGGACTGGAGGGATGGGCTTCGATGGGAGGGTTAGGGTACTAGAGGGATAGGCTTCGATGGGAGGGTTAGGGGACTGGAGGGATGGGCTTCGATGGGAGAGTTAGGGAACTGGAGGGATGGGCTTCACTGAGCGTTAGGGGACTGGAGGGATGGGCTTCAATGGGAGGGTTAGGGGACTGGAGGGATGGGCTTCGATGGGAGGGTTAGGGGACTGGAGGGATGGGCTTCGATGGGAGGGTTAGGGGACTGGAGGGATGGGCTTCACTGAGAGTTAGGGGACTGGAGGGATGGGCTTCAATGGGAGGGTTAGGGTATTGATGGGGAGGGGTCAATGGGAAGGTTAGGATACTGGAGGGATGGGCTTCGATGGGAGAGTTAGGGTACTGATGGGGAGGGGTCAATGGGAGAGTTAGGGGACTGGAGGGATGGGCTTCGAAGTTGTTTGCCAATGTACCAGACTTCAGCTGGGTTTGGAGCCTGATGGTAGCAGGGTTTTGTTCTGGTTGTGGGGGTTCGTGGAGGGCCAGTGACATTAACAATCTCAATGTCTCCACAGTGTCTCCAGGACTAACTCGGAACATCACTTCCTGCTTTACTTTTCCTCCAAATGACTCTGTGTCCCTTTCCTTTGCTTCCCTCCAAACAATATTCTTGGCCATCTTCATTTGTACAAACAATCTCAACAAAAGCTGCTTCTGTTATTTAGTTTATTCAAGACTCAGATCGAAGGATTTTTGGACTGAAGGGAATCGAGGGATATGGGGATCGGGCGGGAAAGTGGAGTTGGGGTCAATGATCAGCCGTGATCGTATTGAATGACGGAGCAGGCTCGAGGGGCCAAATGGCCGACTCCTGCTCCTATTTCTTATGTTCTTCTAACACTTCTTGAAGGGTAAGACATCTGACAAACATATTTCTCCAATCACACCCTCCATTAAGAAGATGGGAGGCTGAAACCGCAGTTTTTTATTGGCTGATCTTTATCTGGTCCAATCTCCGAATATCGCCCCAACTCATTTTCTCAGTTGCCGAAGTCAGTATTTGTTGGGTTTCTGCTGCCGTGTACAATGAAAGTGAATCGAGATCTCGGTTTGTTCACTGAGCAGATTTGGACTTTCTCTTGTTTACAGTCTCAAGAAGAGGTTTGTGATCTTCTGCATGCCGCACCATTCCAGAACATTCTACCCAGGGTCTACATCAAAGGTCAGCTGTTTCACAGTGACTCTGTGCGCGTGTGTGTGCGTACATGTGCGTACATGTTTGTGCGCGTGTGTTTTTGTGTGTGTGTGTGTGTGTGTGTGTGTATGCGCGTGCATGTGTGTGCACGTGGGAACATAGAAATTTACAGCGCAGAAGGAGGCCATTCCGGCCCATCGTGTCCGCACCGGCCGACAAAGAGCCACACGGCCCTCGGTCAGCAGCCCTGAAGGTTACATATAAACCTATGAACAATGGCGGAAAGGCAAAGAGCACCCAGCCCAACCAGTCCGCCCCACACAACTGTGACACCCCTTACACTGAAACATTCTACACTCCACCCCAACCGGAGGCAAAAACCAGACACAAACCCAGGCCAATTGGGGGAAAAAAATCTGGGAAAATTCCTCTCCGAGCCATCCAGGCGATCGACACTAGTCCAGGAGATCACCCTGGCCGTATTAGATTCCCTGCAGTACTTACCATTATATCTGCACCGTCCAACAAAAGGTCATCCAGTCTAATCCCAATTACCAGCTCAAGGTCCGTAACCCTGCAGGTTACAGCACTTTAAGTGCCCATCCAAGCACCTTCTAAATGTGGTGAGGGTTTCTGCCTCTACCACCCTTCCAGGCAGTGAGTTCCAGACCCCCACCACCCTCTGCGTGAAGAAGCCCCCCCTCAAATCCTCTCTAAACCTTCCACCAACCACCTTAAAACTATGCCCACTCGAAATTGACCCCTCCACCAATGGAAATAGGCCCTTGCTATCCACTATATCCAGGCCCCTCAAAATTTTATACACCTCAATGAGGACTCCTCTCAGCCTCCTCTGTTCCAATGAGAACAAACCCAGCTGATCCAATCTGTCCTCATAGCTAAGATTCTCCATTCCAGGCAGCATTTTAGTAAATCTCCTCTGCACCCTCTCTAGTGCAATCACGTCCTTCCTATAATATGGCAACCAGAACTGCACGCAGCACTCTAGCTGTGGCCTAACCAGTGTTTTATACAATTTAAGCATAATCTCACTGCTCTGTATTCTGTGCCTCAGCCAATAAAGGCAAATATTCCGTATGGCATCTTAACCACCTTATCCACCTGGCCTGCTACTTTCAGGGATCTGTGGACAAGCACTCCAAAGTCCCTTTGTTCATCTACACTATTAAGTGGCCTACCGTTTAATGTGTATACCCTTTCCTTATTAGCCCTCCCCAAGTGCATCACCTCACACTTCTCTGAATTAAATTCCATTTGCCACTGCTCTGCCCACCTGACCAGTAGATTGATATCCTCCTGCAGCCCATGACTTTCCTCTTCATTATCAACCACACAGCCAATTTTAGTGTCCTCTGCAAACTTCATAATCATACCCCTTACATTCAAGTCTAAATTATTGATATATACCACAAAAAGCAAGGGACCCAGCACTGAGCCCTGCCGAACCCCACTGGAAACATCCTTCCAGTCACAAAAACATCCATTATCCTTTGTTTCCTGCCTCTCAGCCAATTTTGGATCCAACTTGCCACTTTGTCCTGGATCCCATGGGCTTTAACCTTCGTGACCATTCTACCATATGGGACCTTCAAAAGCTTTGCTAAAGTCTATATATACTACATCGTACACACTACCCTCCTGGTTACCTCCTCAAAAAATTCAATCATAGAAACATAGAAACATAGAAACATAGAAAATAGGTGCAGGAGTAGGCCATTCGGCCCTTCTAGCCTGCACCGCCATTCAATGAGTTCATGGCTGAACATGCAACTTCAGTACCCCATTCCTGCTTTCTCACCATACCCCTTGATTCCCCTAGTAGTAAGGACTTCATCTAACTCCTTTTTGAATATATTTAGTGAATTGGCCTCAACAACTTTCTGTGGTAGAGAATTCCACAGGTTCACCACTCTCTGGGTGAAGAAATTCCTCCTCATCTCAGTCCTAAATGGCTTCCCCCTTATCCTTAGACTGTGTCCCCTGGTTCTGGACTTCCCCAACATTGGGAACATTCTTCCTGCATCTAACCTGTCTAACCCCGTCAGAATTTTAAACGTTTCTATGAGGTCCCCTCTCATTCTTCTGAACTCCAGTGAATACAAGCCCAGTTGATCCAGTCTTTCTTGATAGGTCAGTCCCGCCATCCCGGGAATCAGTCTGGTGAACCTTCGCTGCACTCCCTCAATAGCAAGAATGTCCTTCCTCAGGTTAGGAGACCAAAACTGTACACAATACTCCAGGTGTGGCCTCACCAAGGCCCTGTACAATTGTAGCAACACCTCCCTGCCCTTGTACTCAAATCCCCTCGCTATGAAGGCCAACATGCCATTTGCTTTCTTAACCGCCTGCTGTACCTGCATGCCAACCTTCAATGACTGATGTACCATGACACCCAGGTCTCGTTGCACCTCTCCTTTTCCTAATCTGTCACCATTCAGATAATAGCCTGTCTCTCTGTTTTTACCACCAAAGTGGATAACCTCACATTTATCCACATTATACTTCATCTGCCATGCATTTGCCCACTCACCTAACCTATCCAAGTCGCTCTGCAGCCTCATAGAATCCTCCTTGCAGCTCACACTGCCACCCAACTTAGTGTCATCCGCAAATTTGGAGATACTACATTTAATCCCCTCGTCTAAATCATTAATGTACAGTGTAAACAGCTGGGGCCCCAGCACAGAACCTTGTGGTACCCCACTAGTCACTGCCTGCCATTCTGAAAAGTCCCCATTTACTCCTACTCTTTGCTTCCTGTCTGACAACCAGTTCTCAATCCATGTCAGCACACTACCCCCAATCCCATGTGCTTTAACTTTGCACATTAATCTCTTGTGTGGGACCTTGTCGAAAGCCTTCTGAAAGTCCAAATATACCACATCGACTGGTTCTCCCTTGTCCACTCTACTGGAAACATCCTCAAAAAATTCCAGAAGATTTGTCAAGCATGATTTCCCTTTCACAAATCCATGCTGACTTGGACCTATCATATTACCTCTTTCCAAATGCACTGCGATCACATCCTTAATAATTGATTCCATCATTTTACCCACTACCGATGTCAGGCTGACCGGTCTGTAATTCCCTGTTTTCTCTCTCCCTCCTTTTTTAAAAAGTGGGGTTACATTGGCTACCCTCCACTCCATAGGAACTGATCCAGAGTCAATGGAATGTTGGAAAATGACTGTCAATGCATCCACTATTTCCAAGGCCACCTCCTTAAGTACTCTGGGATGCAGTCCATCAGGCCCTGGGGATTTATCGGCCTTCAATCCCATCAATTTCCCCAACACAATTTCCCGACTAATAAGGATTTCCCTCAGTTCCTCCTCCTTACTAGACCCTCCGACCCCTTTTATATCCGGAAGGTTGTTTGTGTCCTCCTCAGTGAATACCGAACCAAAGTACTTGTTCAATTGGTCCGCCATTTCTTTATTCCCCGTTATGACTTCCCCTGATTCTGACTGCAGGGGACCTACGTTTGTCTTTACTAACCTTTTTCTCTTTACATATCTATAGAAACTTTTGCAATCCGTCTTAATGTTCCCTGCAAGCTTCTTCTCGTACTCCATTTTCCCTGCCCTAATCAAACCCTTTGTCCTCCTCTGCTGAGTTCTAAATTTCTCCCAGTCCCCGGGTTCTCTGCTATTTCTGGCCAATTTGTATGCCACTTCCTTGGCTTTAATGCTATCCCTGATTTCCCTTGATAGCCACGGTTGAGCCACCTTCCCTTTTTTATTTTTACGACAGACAGGAATGTACAATTGTTGTAGTTCATCCATGCGGTCTCTAAATGTCTGCCATTGCCCATCCACAGTCAACCCCTTCAGTATCATTCGCCAATCTATCCTAGCCAATTCAAGCCTCATACCTTCAAAGTTACCCTTCTTTAAGTTCTGGACCATGGTCTCTGAATTAACTGTTTCATTCTCCATCCTAATGCAGAATTCCACCATATTATGGTCACTCTTCCCCAAGGGGCCTCGCACAACGAGATTGCTAATTAATCCTCTCTCATTACACAACACCCAGTCTAAGATGGCCTCCCCCCTAGTTGGTTCCTCGACATATTGGTCTAAAAAACCATCCCTTATGCACTCCAGGAAATCCTCCTCCACCGTATTGCTTCCAGTTTGGTTAACCCAATCTATGTGCATATTAAAGTCACCCATTATAACTGCTGCACCTTTATTGCACGCACCCCTAATTTCATGTTTGATGCCCTCCCCAACATCACTACTACTGTTTGGAGGTCTGTACACAACTCCCACTAACGTTTTTTGTCCTTTGGTATTCTGCAGCTCTACCCATATAGATTCCACATCATCCAAGCTAATTTCCTTCCGAACTATTGCCTTAATTTGCTCCTTAACCAGCAATGCTACCCCACCTCCTTTTCCTTTTATTCTATCTTTCCTGAATGTTGAATACCCCTGGATGTTGAGTTCCCAGCCCTGATCATCCTGGAGCCACG
The DNA here is from genome assembly GCF_044704955.1 of Pristiophorus japonicus. Lineage (NCBI taxonomy): Eukaryota > Metazoa > Chordata > Chondrichthyes > Pristiophoridae > Pristiophorus > Pristiophorus japonicus. The sequence continues at coordinate 2,608,536 of NC_091980.1, read as the reverse complement.
TCTCCGTAATCCCAATCACATCATATTTGTTAACATCTATTTGCACAGTTAATTCATCCACTTTATTGCGGATACTCCTTGCATTAAGACACAAAGCCTTCAGGCTTGTTCTTTTAACACCCTTTGTCCTTTTAGAATTTTGCTGTACAGTGGCCCTTTTTGTTCTTTGCCTTGGGTTTCTCTGCCCTCCACTTTTCCTCATCTCCATTCTGTCTTTTGCTTTTGCCTCCTTTTTGTTTCCCTCTGTCTCCCTGCATAAGTTCCCATCCCCCTGCAATATTAGTTTAAATCCTCCCCAACAGCACTAGCAAACACTCCCCCTAGGACATTGGTTCCGGTCCTGCCCAGGTGCAGACCGTCCGGTTTGTACTGGTCCCACCTCCCCCAGAACCGGTTCCAATGCCCCAGGAATTTGAATCCCTCCCTGTTGCACCACTGCTCAAGCCACGTATTCATCTGCGCTATCCTGCGATTCCTACTCTGACTATCACGTGGCACTGGTAGCAATCCCGAGATTACTACTTTTGAGGTCCTACTTTTTAATTTAGCTCCTAGCTCCTTAAATTCGTTTCGTAGGACCTCATCCCTCTTTTTACCTATGTCGTTGGTACCAATGTGCACCACGACAACTGGCTGTTCTCCCTCCCTTTTTAGAATGTCCTGCACCCGCTCCGAGACATCCTTGACCCTTGCACCAGGGAGGCAACATACCATCCTGGAGTCTCGGTTGCGGCCGCAGAAACGCCTATCTATTCCCCTCACCATTGAATCCCCAATCACTATTGCTCTCCCACTCTTTTTCCTGCCCTCCTGTGCAGCAGAGCCAGCCACGGTGCCATGAACTTGGCTGCTGCTGCCCTCCCCTGATGAGTCATCCCCCTCAACAGTACCCAAAGCTGTGTATCTGTTTTGCAGGGGGATGACCACAGGGGACTCCTGCACTACCTTCCTTGCACTGCTCTTCCTGTTGGTCTTCCATTCCCTATCTGGCTGTGGACCCTTTCCCTGTGGTACGACCAACTCGCTACACGTGATACTCACGTCATTCTCAGCATCGTGGATGCTCCAGAGTGAATCCACCCTCAGCTCCAACTCCGCAACGCGGTCTGTCAGGAGCTGGAGGCGGATACACTTCCCGCACACGTAATCGTCAGGGACACCGGAAGTGTCCCTGAGTTCCCACATGGTACAGGAGTCAAACACGATCTTCCCTTAACAAATCCGTACTGACTGTCCCTAATTAATCCTTGGCTTTCTAAATGTAGATTTATCTTGTCCTTGAGGATTTTTTCCAATAATTTATGTGCGTGTGTGTGACTGTGTGCATGTGTCTGTTTACGTGTGTGTCTCTGTGTGAGCGGGTGTGTCAGTGTGCGGGTGTGTGTGTCTGTGTGTGTGTGCGCATGTGTATGGGTGTGTGTGTAGGTGACTGTACGTGTGTTTGTCTGTGTATACGTATGTGTCTGTCTGCGTGCATCTGTGTATCTGTGTGTGCGCGCGTGTGTCAATGTACGCATGTGAGTTTGGTGAGTGTGTGTAACACTGAGTGTGTGTGTGAGTGTGTGCAAATATGTGTGTGAGTGTGTGTGTGTGAGAGTGTGAGTGTGTGTGATAGTGTATGGGTGTGTGAGTGTGTAACACCGAGTGAGTGTGCTTCTGTCACACCACAGTTTGTTTAACCATCGTGTTATCGGCTGAGTTCAGCATGCACCCTCTCACCACCCAGCCTCTTGCACCAGTCTGTGCCCACCTTCCTCTTGCTTCTCCCTGCCGAGACTTGCAACTCCCCCAGAGCACCATGAGTAGACCTGGACAGCAGGCGTGGGGAGGAGCAGGAACTGAAGGGATGGGGAAAGGGGGACTGGGGGAGCAGTGGAGTTGGGAGCGGAGTATTGGAGGTCTGTGGGAGAAGGTAGAGAGGGAAATAAGCAACATTGTGGAGGTGGAAGAAGGTGAGGCATTAGACACATTGGGCGATGCCCTGGGGTGGGGCAGATGCTCAGGGGTTGGAGTCAGAGGCACATTGCGAGCTGGGCAGGCCGGCTTTGGTTCTGTTGATACGGGGCAGAAGAAAACGATGATCACGGCAGCACTTAATCTTCGGGATGTACAGATTGATGTCCAGGCCTTGGAGAGGGTGCAGAGATTTATTCGAATGGTCCCTGGGATGAGGGACTTCAGTTATCAGTTATGTGGAGAGACTGGAGAAGCTGGGATTGTTCTCCTTGGAGCAGAGAAGGTTGAGAGGAGATTTAATGGAGATGTTTAAAATGATGAGGGGTTTGATAGTGAATAAGGAGACACTGTTCCCGGGGGCAGGAGGCTCGGTAACCAGAGAGACACAGATTTAAGGCAATTGGCCAAAGAACGCGAGGGGGAGATGAGAATGTGGTTACGCAGCGAGTTGTTGTGATCGGGAACGCGCTGCCTGAAAGGGCGGTGGGAGCAGATTCAATAGTAACTTTCAAACCGGGAATTGGGTAAATATTTGAAAGGGAAATTGCAGGGCTATGGGGAAAGAGTGGGGGCAGTGGGACTGATTGGATTTTTAAAAATTGATTCCAGGATATGGGCATCACTTGCGGGGGCAGCATTTATTGCCCATCGCTAAAAGATCGCTCTATCAAAGAGCCAGCACAGGCAGGGTGGGCTGAACAGCCTCCTTCTGTGCTTCATTGTGATTCTGTGATCTTGAAACATACACAATTCTTACAGGGCTAGACAGAGCAGATCCAGGTAGGCTTGGGAGTCTAGAACCAGGGGTCACAGTCTCAGGATAAGGGGGATGGGGGGATTGTCCTATGAGGAGAGATTGAGCAGACTAGGCCGACATTCTCTAGAGTTTAGAAGAATGAGAGGTGATCTCATTGAAACATATAAGATTCTGAGGGGGCTTGACAAGGTAGATGCAGGGAGGATGTTTCCCCCGGACTGGGGAGTCTAGAACCAGGGGTCACAGTCTCAGGATAAGGGGTCGGCCATTTAGATTGAAGGTTGGCATGCAGGTGCAGCAGGCGGTTAAGAAAGCAAATGGCATGTTTGCCTTCATAGCGAGGGGATTTGAGTACAGGGGCAGGGAGGTGTTGCTACAGTTGTACAGGGCCTTGGTGAGGCCACACCTGGAGTATTGTGTACAGTTTTGGTCTCCTAACCTGAGGAAGGACATTCTTGCTATTGAGGGAGTGCAGCGAAGGTTCACCAGACTGATTCCCGGGATGGCGGGACTGACCTATCAAGAAAGACTGGATCAACTGGGCCTGCATTCACTGGAGTTCAGAAGAATGAGAGGGGATCTCATGGAAATGTTTAAAATTCTGACGGGTTTGGAGAGGTTAGATGCAGGAAGAATGTTCCCAATGTTAGGGAAGTCCAGAACCAGAGGTCACAGTCTAAGGATAAGGGGTAAGCCATTTAGGACCGAGATGAGGAGAAACTTCTTCACCCAGAGAGTGGTGAACCTGTGGAATTCTCTACCACAGAAAGTTGTTGAGGCCAATTCACTAAATATATTCAAAAAGGAGTTAGATGAGGTCCTTACTACTCGGGAGATCAAGGGGTATGGCAAGAAAGCAGGAATGGGGTACTGAAGTTGAATGTTCAGCCATGAACTCATTGAAGGCGGTGCAGGCTAGAAGGGCCGAATGGCCTACTCCTGCACCTATTTTCTATGTTTCTATGTAAACCTCTCACTCAGAGTTTGGTGAATCTTTGGAATTCTCTGCCCCAAAGGGCTGTGGAGGCTCAGTCTTTAAGTATATTCAAGGCTGAGATCGATAGATTTTTGGATATTAAGGGAATGACAAGATATGGAGATAGGGCGGGAAAGTGGACTGAGATAGGCCATGATCTTATTGAATGATGGAGCAGGCTCGAGGGGCCGAGTGCCCACTCCTGCTCCTAATTCTTAAGTTCATCATTCTATGATGGAGGTGGAGAGGTAGAGTTGGGTGTATTTGACATACCTATGTGTTATGTATGTAAACATTACCAAAGTGTAAGACTTGCCACCAGGGGGCGCACCTGTGGGAGACCCAAGGGTCACCTGCACACCCTGGGAAAGCAGGTATAAAAGGCAGTCTAACATGCTGATTCCTCACTCTGGAGTTACATTAAAGAGACCAAGGTCACAACAGTTTGAGCTTAAGATATACAGTCTTGTGGAGTTATGCTGAACGTAGCACTATGGAAGAGGACCTGTGTTGCATGGAGAGGACGACAGGCAGGAGACCTAGGGTAGACCCCTGGGGAGTCCGGAGAGTAGGCTGGGCAGGAATGGGAAGGGAAAGTATTTGAGGGGATGGTGGGAGAGATCAGAATGGAACACCAAGAAGGATAGTCAGGAGGTCAACGATGCGTGTGCCAGTGGGGATGAACAAGGGACAGAGAGCTGGTGGTCACAGCTACACAACAGGTTACAGGGTGGTCTCCATGCAGTAGGCAGCTTGGGAACTGATTTGTAACTGTGGATCACTCAGCAACGATACAGTCCGGGACCCTGGGCAGAAAGGGTGTGGAGCTGTGTAGTGTCGCTGGAGGGGGAGTGAGGGATCGATACAGACACTAGAGGAGAGGATTCAGCCTGATGAGTGCGAGAAGGCGCTGGGATAAGCTGCGTGGAACTGACCGTAACTTGATGTCTCGTTAACAGAGGGCGAGCGATTGGAGGTTCGAATGAAACGCTTGGAGGCAAAATACGCTCCTCTCCACCTCGTTCCTTTAATCGAAAGACTCGGGACACCACAGGTAAGGGAGCGATTGACCAGTTTGCATTCTGTTCCCCTAAACCCGTAATACACTTCGGACCATTTCCCCCGGGAGCCTCGCCCAGCACCAGTCATGGTCAGCGTGTCCCCGGGATCTCCCCATACCCTGCCCTTGGCCAATCACAATTCAGCGTTCCAGCCTGTGCCACACCGCGTTTCCTGTCCACAAGACCCACCTCCTACTGCTCGACCCTATTCCCACCAAACTGCTGACTACCCAACCTCCCTTCCTGGCCCTCATGTTAGCTGACATAGAAACACAGAAACATAGAAAATAGGTGCAGGAGTAGGCCATTCAGCCCTTCGAGCCTGCACCACCATTCAAGAAGATCATGGCTGATCATTCCCTCAGTACCCCTTTCCTGCTTTCTCTCCATACCTCTTGATCCCTTTAGCCGTAAGAGCCATATCTAACTCCCTCTTGAGTATATCCAATGAACTGGCCTCAACAACTCTCTGCGGTAGGGAATTCCAGAGGTTAACAATTCTCTGAGTGAAGAAGTTTCTCCTCATCTCAGTCCTAAATGGCTTACCCCTTATCCTTAGACTGTGTCCCCTGGTTCTGGACTTCCCCAACATCGGGAACATTCTTCCTGCATCTAACATGTCCAGTCCCGTCAGAATTTTATATGTTTCTATGAGGTCCCCTCTCATCCTTCTAAACTCCAGTGTATAAAGACCCAGTCGATCCAGTCTCTCCTCATATGTCACTCCCACCATCCCAGGAATCAGTCTGGTGAACCTTCGCTGCACTCCCTCAATAGCAAGAATGTCCTTCCTCAGATTAGGAGACCAAAACTGAACACAATATTCCAGGTGAGGCCTCACCAAGACCCTGTAGAACTGCAGTAAGACCTCCCTGCTCCTATACTCAAATCCCCTCGCTATGAAGGCCAACATACCATTTGCCGCCTTCACCGCCTGCTGTACCTGCATGCCAACTTTCAATGACTGATGTACCATGACACCCAGGTCTCGCTGCACCTCCCCTTTTCCTATGTCACCATTCAGATATTCTGTCTTCGTGTTTTTGCCCCCAAAGTGGATAACCTCACATTTATCCATATTATACTGCATCTGCCATGCATTTGCATACTCACCTAACCTGTCCAAGTCACCCTGCAGCCTCTTAGCGACCCCTCACAGCTCACACCGCCACCCAGCTTAGTGTCATCTGCAAACTTGGAGATATTACACTCAATTCCTTCATCTAAATCATTGATGTATATTGTAAATAGCTGGGGTCCCAGCACTGAGCCCTGCGGCACTCCACTAGTCACTGCCTGCCATTCTGAAAAGGACCCATTTATCCCGACTCTCTGCTTCCTGTCTGCCAACCAGTTCTCTATCCACGTCAGTACATTACCCTCAATACCATGTGCTTTGATTTTGCACACAAATCTCTTGTGTGGGACCTTGTCAAAAGCCTTTTGAAAGTCCAAATACACCACATCCACTGGTTCTCCCTTGTCCACTCTGCTAGTTACATCCTCAAAAAATTCCACAAGATTTGTCAAGCATGATTTCCCTTTCATAAATCCATGATGACTTGGACTGATCCTGTCACTGCTTTCCAAATGCGCTGCTATTTCATCTTTAATAATTGATTCCAACATTTTCCCCACTACTGATGTCAGGCTAACCGGTCTATAATTACCTGTTTTCTCTCTCCCTCCTTTTTTAAAAAGTGGTGTTACATTAGCTACCCTCCAGTCCATAGGAACTGATCCAGAGTCGATAGACTGTTGGAAAATGATCACCAATGCATCCACTATTTCTATGGCCACTTCCTTAAGTACTCTGGGATGCAGACTATCAGGCCCCGGGGATTTATCGGCCTTCAATCCCGTCAATTTCCCTAACACAATTTCCCGCCTAATAAGGATATCCTTCAGTTCTTCCTTCTCACTAGACCCTCGGTCCCCTAGTACATCCGGAAGGTTATTTGTGTCTTCCTTTGTGAAGACAGAACCAAAGTATTTGTTTAATTGGTCCTCCATTTCTTTGTTCCCCATTATAAATTCACCTGAATCTGACTGCAAGGGACCTATGCTTGTTTTCACTAATCTTTTTCTCTTCACATATCTATAGAAGCTTTTGCAGTCAGTTTTTATGTTCCCAGCAAGCTTCCTCTCATACTCTATTCTCCCCCTCCTAATTAAACCCTTTGTCCTCCTCTGCTGTATTACAAAATTCTCCCACTCCTCAGGTTTGCTGCTTTTTCTGGCCAAGTTATATGCCTCTTCCTTGGATTTAACACGATCCTTAATTTCCCTTGTTAGCCACGGTTGAGCCACCTTCCCCATTTTATTTTTGCTCCAGAAAGGGATATACAATTATTGAAGTTCATCCATGTGATCTTTAAATGTTTGCCATTGCCTATCCACCGTCAACCCTTTAAGTATCACTCGACAGTCTATTCAAGCCAAGTCACGTCTCATACCATCGAAGTTACCTTTCCCCAAGTTCAGGACCCCAGTCTCTCCATCTTAATAAAGAATTCTACCATATTATGGTCACTCTTCCCGCAAGGGGCCTTGCACAACAAGATTGTTAATTAGTCCTTTCTCATAACACATCATCCAGTCGTGGATGGCCAGCCCTCTCGTTGGTTCCTCGACATATTGGTCTGGAAAACCATCCCTAATACACTCCAGGAAATCCTCCTCCACCGCATTGCTACCAGTTTGGTTAGCCCAGTCAACACGTAGATTAAAGTCGCCCATGGTAACTGCTGTACCTTTATTGCATGCATCCCTAATTTCTTGTTTGATGCTGTCCCAAACCTCACTACTACTGTTTGGTGGTCTGTACACAACTCCCACTAGCGTTTTCTGCCACTTGGTATTCCGTAGCTCCACCCATACCGATTCCACATCATCCAAGCTAATGTCCCTCCTTACTATTGTATTAATTTCCTCTTTAACCAGCAACGCCACCCCACCTCCTTTTCCTCTCTGTCTATCCTTCCTAAATGTTGAATACCCCTGGATGTTGAGTTCCCAGCCTTGGTCACCCTGGAGCCATGTCTCCGTGATGCCAATTACATCATATCCGTTAACTGCTATCTGTGCAGTTAATTCGTCCACCTTATTCCGAATACTCCTCGCATTGAGGCACAGAGCCTTCAGGCTTGTCTTTTTAACAACCTTTGCCCCTTTAGGATTTTGCTGTAATGTCGCCCTTTTTGCTTTCTGCCTTGGGTTTCTCTGCCCTCCACTTTTACTTTTCTTCTTTCTGTCTTTTGCTTCTGCCCCCATTATACTTCCCTCTGTCTTCCTGCATAGGTTCCCATCCCCCTGCCATATTAGTTTAACTCCTCCCCAACAGCACTAGCAAACACTCCCCCTCGGACATTGGTTCTGGTCCTGCCCAGGTGCAGACCGTCCGGTTTGTACTGGTCCCACCTCCCCCAGAACCGGTTCCAATGTCCCAGGAATTTGAATCCCTCCCTGCTGCACCACTCCTCAAATCATGTATTCATCTGAGCTATCCTGTGATTCCTACTCTGACTAGCACGTGGCACTGGTAGCAATCCTGAGATTACTAGTTTTGAGGTCCTACTTTTTAATTTAGATCCTAGCTCCCTACATTCGTCTTGTAGGACCTCATCCCATTTTTTACCTGTATGGTTGGTACCTATGTGCACCACGACAACTGGCTGTTTACCCTCCCCCTTCAAAATGTCCAGCACCCGCTCCGAGACATCCTTGACCCTTGCAGCAGGGAGGCAACATGTTAATAGTTTTCTCTTCTCATGTACTGTCCCTCTCCGTCAATTCTGCTGTCATCACCCGTCTCCGCCTCAACCCCTCTGTCCTTGCAATCCGCCTCGACCCCTCCGTCCTTGCAATCCGCCTCGACCCCTCCGTCCTTGCAATCCGCCTCGACCCCTCCGTCCTTGCAATCCGCCTCGGCCCCTCCGTCCTTGCAATCCGCCTCGACCCCTCCGTCCTTGCAATCCGCCTCGACCCCTCCGTCCTTGCAATCCGCCTCGACCCCTCTGTCCTTGCAATCCGCCTCGGCCCCTCCGTCCTTGCAATCCGCCTCGACCCCTCCGTCCTTGCAATCCGCCTCGACCCCTCCGTCCTTGCAATCCGCCTCGACCCCTCCGTCCTTGCAATCCGCCTCGACCCCTCCGTCCTTGCAATCCGCCTCGACCCCTCTGTCCTTGCAATCCGCCTCGACCCCTCCGTCCTTGCAATCCGCCTCGACCCCTCTGTCCTTGCAATCCACCTCGACCCCTCCGTCCTTGCAATCCGCCTCGACCCCTCTGTCCTTGCAATCCGCCTCGACCCCTCTGTCCTTGCAATCCGCCTCGACCCCTCTGTCCTTGCAATCCGCCTCGACCCCTCCGTCCTTGCAATCCGCCTCGACCCCTCCGTCCTTGCAATCCGCCTCGACCCCTCCGTCCTTGCAATCCGCCTCGACCCCTCCGTCCTTGCAATCCGCCTCGACCCCTCCGTCCTTGTCTGATCTACGCTCCTGTGAAGCGCCGTGGGACGTTTTCCTCCGTTAAACACGAGCCAAAACACGAGTCAAAGTAATGGGTGGAGGGGTGGGTAGTTTCCATGGTGAGCCTCGAGTATCGGCACTGCGCCTTCGGTTGGCTCCCCGGTGAAGCCGCCATGGCGTCCTTGGAAATTGAGCCCCGCAACCCAGTCACCGGCACAGACCGTGTGTCTTTCCGCGAAACCCGTTTCCTCTCGCCGTGCCCATGAAATTCGATGCTTGAGGACGCGACTTGACCTTGGACCTTTGAACTCCCTGCTCGGGCCGCGAACTCGGACATCCCCAGCGGCCACGGCAACGGGACCAGCATGACACAGTCGGCCTCTGAAGAGTTTCTTTCATAAATAAACATTGTTTTACCCCACCAGAACTTCTCGCAGAGGTGGAAAGACAGTCTGCCAGTCAGTGTAAGTAAACTCCATCAACCCTTTAGCTCATCGCAGGCGAGGTAGCTCCTGGGCTGGGGCAGGGGGGAGACGTCAGCCTGGGGGGAGCACTACCCCAACCTGACTCAATGTTTGTGGGACTGTACCCCACTGAGACTCAGTGTGTGTGTGGGACCTGTACCCCAGTGAGAGTCAGTGTGTGTGGGACTGTACCCCAGTGAGAGTCAGTGTGTGTGGGACTGTACCCCAGTGAGGGTCAGTGTGTGTGGGACCCGTACCCCAGTGAGAGTCAGTGTCTGTGGGACTGTACCCCAGTGAGAGTCAGTGTGTGTGGGACTGTACCCCAGTGAGGGTCAGTGTGTGTGGAACTGTACCCCAGTGAGAGTCAGTGTGTGTAGGACCCGTACCCCAGTGAGAGTCAGTGTGTGTGGGACCCGTACCCCAGTGAGGGTCAGTGTGTGTGGGACCCGTACCCCAATGAGAGTCAGTGTGTGTGGGACCCGTACCGCAGTGAGAGTCAGTGTGTGTGGGACTGTACCCCAGTGAGAGTCAGTGTGTGTGGGACTGTACCCCAGTGAGGGTCAGTGTGTGTGGAACTGTACCCCAGTGAGAGTCAGTGTGTGTAGGACTGTACCCCAGTGAGAGTCAATGTGTGTGGGACCCGTACCCCAGTGAGAGTCAGTGTGTGTTGGACTGTACCCCAGTGAGAGTCAATGTGTGTGGGACTGTACCCCAGTGAGAATCAGTGTGCGTGGGACTGTACCCCAGTGAGAGTCAGTGTGTGTGGGACTGTACCCCAGTGAGAGTCAGTGTGTGTGGGACCCGTACCCCAGTGAGAGTCAGTGTGTGTGGGACTGTACCCCAGTGAGAGTCAGTGTGTGTGGGACTGTACCCAGTGAGAGTCAGTGTGTGTGGGACCCGTACCCCAGTGAGAGTCAGTGTGTGTGGAACTGTACCCCAGTGAGAGTCAGTGTGTGTGGGACTGTACCCCAGTGAGAGTCAGTGTGTGTGGGACTGTACCCCAGTGAGGGTCAGTGTGTGTGGGACCCGTACCCCAGTGAGAGTCAGTGTCTGTGGGACTGTACCCCAGTGAGAGTCAGTGTGTGTGGGACTGTACCCCAGTGAGGGTCAGTGTGTGTGGAACTGTACCCCAGTGAGAGTCAGTGTGTGTAGGACCCGTACCCCAGTGAGAGTCAGTGTGTGTGGGACCCGTACCCCAGTGAGGGTCAGTGTGTGTGGGACCCGTACCCCAATGAGAGTCAGTGTGTGTGGGACCCGTACCGCAGTGAGAGTCAGTGTGTGTGGGACTGTACCCCAGTGAGAGTCAGTGTGTGTGGGACTGTACCCCAGTGAGGGTCAGTGTGTGTGGAACTGTACCCCAGTGAGAGTCAGTGTGTGTAGGACTGTACCCCAGTGAGAGTCAATGTGTGTGGGACCCGTACCCCAGTGAGAGTCAGTGTGTGTTGGACTGTACCCCAGTGAGAGTCAATGTGTGTGGGACTGTACCCCAGTGAGAATCAGTGTGCGTGGGACTGTACCCCAGTGAGAGTCAGTGTGTGTGGGACTGTACCCCAGTGAGAGTCAGTGTGTGTGGGACCCGTACCCCAGTGAGAGTCAGTGTGTGTGGGACTGTACCCCAGTGAGAGTCAGTGTGTGTGGGACTGTACCCAGTGAGAGTCAGTGTGTGTGGGACCCGTACCCCAGTGAGAGTCAGTGTGTGTGGGACTGTACCCCAGTGAGAGTCAGTGTGTGTGGGACTGTACCCAGTGAGAGTCAGTGTGTGTGGGACCCATACTCCAGGAAGCTCCCTATGGGAGGGTGTCAGGGGGCCAGGGTGTGGGGTATAAAGGTGAAGTATTTCGGAATGCTGACATGGAGGGAATTAGCTGCCTCACATTGGGCTGGGGTGCCAGTTGTACTGAAGGGGTGTTGGTGTTTTACTGTTGTGGGCGAGGCGGTGTACAGTGTGCGGGTGTCTGCGCCTCCTGTACTGTTTCCGAGTGCAGCGGGCGCATGGGAAATACTGCCCTCAGTAGATGAGCTAAAGAAATCTACATAAACGTGGAAGGTTGATTGTTAACTGCGGTGCGTAGAAATAGCTCGGGCTGGTGTGCGGTGTGGGTTGAGAATATTTCACCGTTTGACCCTGGGAACCGTGCGGTGTGTCCGTGTCTGCAGCAAATCGCCATTGCCCGCGAGGGGGACCTGCTGACCAAGGAACGTCTGTGCTGTGGCTTGTCCATGTTCGAGGTGATCCTGACGCGGATTCGCAGCTACCTGCCGGACCCGGTGTGGAAGGGGCCGCCCGCGACCAACGGGGTCATGCACGTGGACGAGTGCGTGGAGTTCCATCGGCTGTGGAGCGCGATGCAGTTTGTCTACTGCATCCCCGTCGGGACCAATGAGTTCACGGCCGAGTGAGTACGGGAGCACGATGGGTAACTGGTGGGAGTGAGGGGGACGTGTCCCGCAGCACAATGGAGCGGCTGCGTCTGTGTGAGACTGGCACATGCCTTGACGAGCCCTGACACGCCCTGACAAGCTCTGACACGCCCTGACGCGCTCTGACGCGCCCTGACGAGCCCTGACGAGCCCTGACGCGCCCTGACGCGCCCTGACGCGCCCTGACACGCCCTGACACGCCCTGACACACACCGACTCACACACCGACATTGGTTGATGTGTAATGAGAAAGGACTAATTAACAATCTTGTTGTGCGAGGCCCCTTGGGGAAGAGTGACCATAATATGGTCGAATTCTTTATTAAGATGGAGAGTGACACAGTTAGTTCAGAGACTAGGGTCCTGAACTTAAGGAATGGTAACTTCTATGGTATAAGGTGTGAATTGGCTAGAATAGACTGGTGAATAATACTTAAAGGGTTGACGGTGGATGGGCAATGGCAAACATTTAAAGATCACATGGATGAACTTCAACAATTGTACATCCCTGTCTGGAGTAAAAATAAAACGGGGAAGGTAGCTCAACCGTGGCTAACAAGGGAAATTAAGGATAGTATTAAATCCAAGGAAGAGGCATATAAATTGGCCAGAAAAAGCAACAAACCTGAGGACTGGGAGAATTTTGTAATACAGCAGAAGAAGATGAAGGGTTTAATTCGGAGGGGGAAAATAGAGTATGAGAGGAAGCTTGCCGGGAACATAAAAACTGACTGCAAAAGCTTCTATGGATATGTGAAGAGAAATGATTAATGAAGACAAACGTAGGTCCCTTGCAGTCAGAATCAGGTGAATTTATAATGGGGAACAAAGAAATGGCAGACCAGTTAAACAAATACTTTGGTTCTGTCTTCATGAAGGAAAACACAAATAACCTTCCGGAAATACTAGGGGACCGAGAGTCTAGTGGGAAGGAGGAACTGAGGGATATCCTTACAAGGCAGGAAATTGTGTTAGGGAAATTGATGGAATTGAAGGCCGATAAATCCCCAGGGCCCGATAATCTGCATCCCAGAGTACTTAAGGAAGTGGCTCTAGAAATAGTGGATACATTAGTGATCATTTTCCAACAGTCTATCGACTCTGGATCAGTTCCTATGGACTGGAGGGTAGTTAATGTAACGCCACTTTTTAAAAAAGGTGAGAGAGAGGAAATGGATAATTATAGACCGGTTAGCCTGACATCAGTAGTGGGGAAAATGTTGGAATCAATTATTAAAGATGAAATAACAGCACATTTGGAAAGCAGTGACAGGATCGGTCCAAGTCAGCATGGATTTATGAAAGGGAAATCATGCTTGACAAATCTTGTGGAATTTTTTGAGGATGTAACTAGTAGAGTGGACAAGGGAGAACCAGTGGATGTGGTGTATTTGGACTTTCAAAAGGCTTTTGACAAGGTCCCATACAAGAGATTGGTGTGCAAAATCAAAGCACATGGTATTGGGGGTAATGTACTGACGTGGATAGAGAACTGGTTGGCAGACAGGAAGCAGAGAGTTGGGATAAACAGGTCCTTTTCAGAATGGCAGACAGTGACTAGTGGGGTGCCGCAGGGCTCAGTGCTGGGACCCCAGCTCTTTACAATATACATCAATGATTTAGATGAAGGAATTGAGTGTAATATCTCCAAGTTTGCAGATGACACTAAGCTGGGTGGCGGTGTGAGCTGTGAGGAGGACGCTAAGAGGCTGCAGGGTGACTTGGACAGGTTAGATGAGTGGGCAAATGCATGGCAGATGCAGTATAATGTGGATAAATGTGAGGTTATCCACTTTAGTGGCAAAAACATCAAGGCAGAATATTATCTGAATGGCAGCAGATTAGGAAAAGGGGAGGTTCAACGAGACCTGGGTGTCATGGTACATCAGTCATTGAAAGTTGGCATGCAGGTACAGCAGGCGGTGAAGAATGCAAATGGCATGTTGGCCTTCATACCTAGGTGATTTGAGTATAGGAGCAGGAAGGTCTTACTGCAGTTGTACAGGGCCTTGGTGAGGCCTCACCTGGAATATTGTGTTCAGTTTTGGTCTCCTAATCTGAGGAAGGACATTCTTGCTATTGAGGGAGTGCAGCGAAGGTTCACCAGACTGATTCCCGGGATGGCGGGACTGACATATGGGGAGAGACTGGATCAACTGGGCCTGTATTCACTGGAGTTTAGAAGGATGAGAGGGGATCTTATGGAAACATATAAGATTCTGACGGGACTGGACAGGTTAGATGTGGGAAGAATGTTCCCGATGTTGGGGAAGTCCAGAACCAGGGGACATAGTCTAAGGATAAGGGGTCCATAAGAACATAAGAATTAGGAGCAGGAGTAGGCCATCTAGCCCCTCGAGCCTGCTCCGCCATTCAACAAGATCATGGCTGATCTGGCCGTGGACTCAGCTCCACTTACCCGCCCGCTCCCCATAACCCTAATTCCCTTATTGGTTAAAAATCTATCTATCTGTGATTTGAATGCATTCAATGAGCTAGCCTCAACTGCTTCCTTGGGCAGAGAAGTCCACAGATTCACAACCCACTGGGAGAAGAAATTCCTTCTCAACTCAGTTTTAAATTGGCTCCGCCGTATTTTGAGGCTTTTGCCATTTAGGATTGAGGTGAGGAGAAACTTCTTCACTCAGAGAGTTGTGAACCTGTGGAATTCCCTGCCGCAGAGAGTTGTTGATGCCAGTTCATTGGATATATTCAGGAGGGAGTTAGATATGGCCCTTACGGCTAAAGGGATGAAAGGGTATGGAGAGAAAGCAGGAAAGGGGTACTGAGGGAATGATCAGCCATGATCTTATTGAATGGCAGTGCAGGCTCGAAGGGCCGAATGGCCTACTCCTGCACCTATTTTTTATGTTTCTATGACACACACACCGACTCACACACACCATGACACACCCACACACACACCGACTCACACACACCATGACACACCCACACAGTGAATTCAGATGCTCAAACTGCTGTGGTGGGATTTGAGCTCACGTTCCCTGGATCATTAGTCCAGTGACACAGCCACTATACCACCGTACCCCTCAAATACTCATTCTGAGGCAAATAGCCCATCTCGTTTTGTCCTTCTTTCCCACATTACAACATACTCCAAACGTACTTCATTGGCTGTAAAGCGTTTTGGGACGTCCGGTGGTCGTGAATATAAATGCAATCTTTCTTTATTTGTCTGTACATGATATCAATTCAGATGAGGAACTCTATCCAATCACAACAGGCCCCACAGTCCATCATTGCAGCAACCAGGTGATTCCAGGGTTGGACCTCCCACACTTGGGAAACCCCGGGGATCGATGGGCTGAACGGTAGGGTAAAGGTCTAAAGTTCCAACACTGAGGGCTTCCTGTCCTCTTACACTAACAGCTTGCATTTCTATACTGCCTTTACCCCCTCAGGGCGACCCAAAGCGCTTTACAGCCAAGGAAGTGCAGTCACTGTTGTCGTGTGGGAAATGCACAGCAAGCTCCCACAACCAGCAATGGACCAGCTCCTCACAGGTCATGAACAAGATCAGAACAAGTTTCTGAATTCAAAGCAAGAACTTGCATTTCTCTCTGGCACCTTTCAGCAGCTCACCCGTTCCAAAGGGCTTCGTGGCCAGTGAAGTATTTCTCAGAAGTGTAGTCACTGTTAGAATGTCGGGCAATTCACAAGGCCGTCAGTCGGATGGAGCAAGGTGCTGGCTTTGAGTGTGTCTGTTTTATTCCCCTCAGGCAGTGTTTCGGAGACGGTCTGAACTGGGCTGGTTGTTCCATTATCGTGCTCCTGGGGCAGCAGCGGCGTTTCGACTTGTTTGATTTCTGTTACCACTTGCTCAAGGTGCAGAGGCAGGATGGGAAAGATGAGATCATCAAAAACGTGGTTCGTATATCCACCATCCACGGCATCGGTCACGCCCCAGGGACCGGAGAGGGTACGGGGCGAGGGGTGGGGGGGGCGGAGTTAGTATCTGACGGGGAGAGGGGGAGTCAGGACCCAGGGACCGGAGAGGGTACGGGGCGAGGGGTGGGGGGGGCGGAGTTAGTATCTGACGGGGAGAGGGGGAGTCAGGACCCAGGGACCGGAGAGGGTAGGGGGGGGGGTTGGAGGAGTCCATGTCTGATGGGGGAGAGTTGGTCAGGACGCAGAGAGCAGAGTGGCGGGGCGGGGGTGGGTTAATGTCCGCCGGGGGAGAGCGGGTCAGTACCCAGGTTCCCTCATTTATGATCGGTGGGGCGAGAGCATGCCTCCCCCCCCCCCCCCCCAGTACACCACGTTTGAGCCAAGGGGGTGAGGTCCCAGGAAATCCATCCATTGCCTCCTGATCCCAATGCACTTCCCCTTTGCCGAGAACCAGTGGGAGTTTGATTTGAGGCCCCAGTGAAGGTTAGGAGCGCTCCCTCTGGTCGAGCGAGAATCAGACTCTGTGCTCAATATTCTAGACTGAGAATGATGCACACCTGGATCCAGGGCTCCAGTTAATGTACATCAAGTGTACAGCACAGAAACAGGCCATGGGGCCCACTGCTTCACACCAGCCCCCTCCCTCCCCTCTCCATCCCCCCCCATCACATAACCCTCTATCCCTTTCTCCCTCATGTGTTTATCCAGCCTCCCCTTAAATGCATCGATACTATTCACCTCAACCCCTCCCTGTGGCAGCGAGTTCCACATTCTCACCGCTCTCTGGGTCAAGAAGTTTCTCCTGAATTCCCCGTTGGGTTTCTTGCTGACTATCTTACACTTATGCCTCCTTAGTTGATTTCCCCCCGAAGTGGACACACCTTCCCTACGCCCACCCTATCCAACCCTTTCTAGAGCTAATTGCACATCCTGCAGGGATCCCCAGGCATCCTCCAGTGGGCAACGGCTGGGGTTTGTGTTACGGTCCATTTTATTCACGCTCGACTGTTTCAGTCACCAAACGCTGGGTCACTGGAGGGTCCCCAGCTCCAGAAGGAAGATCGAGTTATGTTCAGCCATGAACTCATTGAATGGCGGTGCAGGCTAGAAGGGCTGAATGGCCTACTCCTGCACCTATTTTCTATGTTTTCTATGAACACACAAGCCTAGCTGAGTGTCTTTGACACTGAGCTGGAGAGTGTGTCGACACCAGGCATTGCATTTAGGAATCAGTTTGTCAACGCCCTGTTGGCCTTCTGGTGATAGTATCAATCCCAGTTGTCACTCAGATTGGTTCTATAGCTTTGGAACACCCATGTCGGGGCCTACATCCCGCTTAGAGGGTTTCATTATGAGGACAGGTTGCATAGAGTAGGCTTGTATTCCCTCGAGTTTAGATTAAGGGCTGATCTAATTAAGGTGTTTAAGATGATTAAAGGAGTTGATAGGGTAGAGAGATAGAGACTATTCCCTCTGGTGGGGGGAGTCCAGAACAAGGGGGTGTCATAAAATTAGAGCCCGGCCGTTCAGGGTGATGTCAGGAAGCACTTCACTCAAAGGGCCGTGGGAATCTGGAACTCTCTCCCCCAAAAAGGCTGTTGAGGTCGGGGGTCAACCGGAAATTTCAAGACTGAGATTGATCGATTTTTGTTAGGCAAAGGATATTAAGGGTTAGGGAACCGAGGCGGGTAGAGGGATATACAGATCGTGATCTGATTGAATGGCGGAACAGGCTCGAGGGGCACCTCCCGTTCCTCTGTCAGCATCTCAAGAGTCTGGTTGCGTCTGAGCAGCGTGCGTTGTGTGTTCCCACAGCCCCTGAAGAAGATGGCAGACAGGATCAGGAAGTACCAGATCCTCAACAACGAGATCTTCGCCATGTTGAACAAGTACCTCAAGTCGGTGGAGAACGACAGCTCCACGGTGGAGCACGTGCGCTGCTTCCAGCCGCCAATCCACCAGTCGCTGGCCACCACCTGCTAGACGTGCCTCTGACCTCCGACCTAACCCCCTGCTCAGCCTGACAGCCAGCGGCAGCACCGGGCTGGAGCATGGGCCCGGAGCAAGGTCCGCTTTTGGTTTCGGTAAACTGTAGTATCTGCGTTCGCCGGTGATCCTAACCCTCGGCTACGGGTCAGGGCCTCTCCGCATCAACTGAGCCAATTAGAAACAGTTTTGATTTAGGATTTAGTCTCTTGAGTTTTGGGAGCTGGTTCAAAAATGTAACTGCCTTTTTTTTTGGAGGTCACTTGGAGGTGAAATTAATTTGACTGATGGGGAGTTCAACCGTGTCTTTATTGGTCATCCCTGCTGCAAGTCCTGCCGGTCCAAAGTGCCGGTACCTCGGGCATTTAGCGCTACTCCCCAGGCACCGGACCCGGGCCAGCGGCCGTGTGTATCGAAGCTCCGTGCCAAGCACCGGCTACGGTGTGACTGGGCATCCCACAGGGTTTGGATAGGTGCCATTGGAAACGGTGAGCATCTCGCCACAAGAATGGAACGTTGAGGCTGCCCCGCCTTGTCACTCCGCAAGCCGTCTCCCTAAACACCTCCGATTCATTGTGCAGTTGGCCAGATGTGTCCCAGAGTCTGAACTTGCATTCCAACAGCACCTCTCCCATCCTCGGGACATCCCAAAGTGCTTTGCAGCTGAGAAGGTACTCACGAAGTGTAGTCACTGTAGTGTGCTGCAGACAATTTGCGCCCAGCAAGCTCCCACAAAGAACAATAAAATTAAATAAATGACCAGATAATCTGTTTTCGTGATGCTAGTTGAGGGATAAATATTGGCCCCAGCACATCGGGGAGATCTTCCCTACTCTTCTAAATAGTGCCGGGGGATCTTTTACACCCACCTGAAAAGGCAGACGGGGCCTCGGTTTAATGTCTCATCTGAAAAGTGGCACCTCCGACAGTGCGGCACTCCCTCGGTACTGCCCCTCCGACAGTTCGGCACTCCCTTGGTACTGCCCCTCCGACAGTGCGGCGCTCCCTCAGTACTGTCCCTCCGACAGTGCAGCACTCCCTCAGTACTGCCCCTCCGACAGTGCAGCACTCCCTCAGTACTGCCCCTCCGACAGTGCGGCGCTCCCTCAGTACTGTCCCTCCGACAGTGCAGCACTCCCTCAGTAAGGGTACCGTAGCCCAGTGGTTATATTACAGGACCAGTAATCCAGAGGCTGAGGCTAATGATCCGGAGACACGAGTTCAAACCCCCCCCCCCCCACAGCAGCTGGGGAATTTAGATTCCGTGAATTAAATAAATCTGGAATAAAAAGCTAGTATCAGTAATAGTGACCATGTAACTACCGGATTGTTGTGAAAACCCATCTGGGTCACTAATGTCCCTTTAGGGAAGGAAATCTGCCGCCCTTACCCGGTCTGGGCCGATATGTGACTCCAGACCCACAGCGATGTGGTTGACTCTTAACTGCCTCTCTGAAATGGCCCAGTGAGACACTCAGCGGTTCAAGAAGGCGGCTCACCACCACCTTCTCAAGGGCAACTAGGGATGGGCAATAAATGCCGGCCTTGCCAGCGATGCCCACATCCCAGAAATGAGTAAAGATCACCAGGACACACGGAAAATCCAGCGGTTTCCCGATATCAGCATTGTGACGACCAAGTCCAGTCGAACATGGATGCAGGAAAACAACTTGTAGAGGTGGGAAAAGCCCAACTAGCCTGCTCCATTTTGATGGACCAAGTTCTGCCTGCAGCCACAGTTCCACTGACCAGAATAACCACCTAGCTGTCTGCTTGGGGTTCTCCCGCCCCGCTGCCCCATTCACTCCAGTCCAGTTCAGGCAAGAGAGTCCAATCCAGCATCATACAGACAGGGAACGGCCCGTGTTTGATCCCAGCAAAGTGGAGCCAAACGATTGGCCTCAAGGCGCCCAGCCTGGGAAGTGGGCGGGACAGGAAGTCCAGCAGGGCTCTTGCTCCTGAGCGCCCTCTCTGGTCACCCCTTCCTTGGGCGGGGCGGCCTTCAGGTTTGGGTGTCGGGTGAGGACGTTGAGCCTGTTGGTCGCTGGACCTGTCAGGGTGCACGGGCTGGCCTGACAGATAACTGGCCGACCTGGGGTGCAGTATTCCATGGCATTGTACCCGGCACAGAGTCCTCGGAGCACACATTCCACTGCCCCACTCCCGGGCTCAGGTTGGGAATGTGCAATCGTGTGCTGCATTGCTCCCAGCACGTGCCGGGGAATGATCCATCGGAACCTGTGCCCCAAGAGCGGAGGATTGATGACTGAGCGGTAGTATTTCTTTCAAATGTGGGATTGCACTTTGGCAAAGATATCTCCCCTCTCCGTGACTCTCCAAGGGGCCTGTTCAAGTCAACATATCAGAAATCTGAGCAGAAAAATCTCGCCGAGGAATCAGGATTTTTTGAAAATAATAATATAAAATATTTATCGTGCAACAGCAAAATAATGGGCTTTGTGCAGCAGAAAACAGAGAAATTTATCGAGCTAAATTAATTTATGTGTGATGTGTGGCCTCTGAGCTTTTAATGTAAATTATTATTCCTCAAGGAAGGGTTTTCATCATTTACATGTTTTATTTACACACTCTCTGGTCTGGGCGATCCTTGCCTCTGTGTGTTTGTCAGTGTTCGCGCTGACGCTGTGTACTTGGTTTGGGCGGGAGGTGTGAATATTACCGAATGTTCCCTCGGCCTTAAACCAGAACACCCCGTGTGAAGGATTCCCGGCGGGTGAGGCAGATTCTGTAAGCCTCCCCTTTCACCGTCAGATGGGAGCCAAGACCCTGTCCCCAAGCCCAGAGCTGATTGGCGGTCTGAGCGTCCAGCAGCCTTTGAGCAGATGAGCGGGTGTGTAAATCAGTGTTTGTGTTCTTTCACGTGTCCCCTTTGTTTTTTGCAATGTAAACGGTTTCACCTCCACGACTGTACTTGTCAAATCAAAAGAAATAAAATTTCCCTTCCAATATTAAAACCTCTGCCTGTTGCATTTACTGCCTGTTAGCGAGAGTGTCATCAATCAATGACATTTATATCGTGTCTTCCAGATCCTCAGGCCTTTACAGCCAATCAAGTACTTTCGAAGTGTAGTCACTGTTGTAATGTAGGAAACGTGGCAAACAATGTTTGCACAGCAAGCTCCCACAAACAGCAATGTGTTAATAACCAGATAATCTGTTGGCTCAGCTAATAATATTGGGCCAGGACTCTATGGTGAAGGCCACTGTTCTTCCAATAATGTCGTGGGATCTTTTACGTTGACCTGAGAGAGCAGACGGGGCCTCGGTTTAATGTCACTTCCGAAAGACAGCACCTCCAAAAGCCCGGCACTCCCTCAGTACTGCCCCTCCGACAGTGCGGCGCTCCCTCAGCACTGCCCCTCTGACAGTGCGGCGCTCCCTCAGCACTGCCCCTCTGACAGTGCGGCGCTCCCTCAGCACTGCCCCTCTGACAGTGCAACGCTCCCTCAGTACTGCCCCTCCAAAAGTGCAACGCTCCCTGTGTAACAGGCTTGAGGGGTTGAATGGCATCCTCCTGTTCCTATGTAACAGGCTCGAGGGGCTGAATGGCCTCCACCTGTTCCCGTGTAACAGGCTTGAGGGGCTGAATGGCCTCCTCCTGTTCCTATGTAACAGGCTCGAGGGGCTGAATGGCCTCCACCTGTTCCCATGTAACAGGCCCAAGGGGCTGAATGGGCCTCCTCCTGTTCCCGTGTAACAGGCTCGAGAGGCTGAATGGCCTCCTCCTGTTCACGTGATACAGGCTCGAGGGGCTGAATGGCCTCCTCCTGTTCCCGTGTAACAGGCTCGAGGGGCTGAATGGGCCTCTTCCTGTTTCCACGTAACAGGCTTGAGGGGCTGAATGGTCTCCTCCTGTTCCTGTGTAACAGGCTCAAGGGGCTGAATGGCCTCCTCGTTTTCCTGTGTAACAGGCTTGAGGGGCTGAATGGCCTCTTCATGTTCCTTGTAACAGGCTCAAGAGACTGAATGGCCTCCACCTGTTCCTGTATAACAGGCCCGAGGGGCTGAATGGCCTCCTGTTTCCGTGTAACAGGCTCGAGGGGCTGAATGGCCTCCTCCTGTTCCTGTGTAACAGGCTCGAGGGGCTGAATGGCCTCCTCCTGTTCCTGTGTAACAGGCTCAAGGGGCTGAATGGCCTCCTCCTGTTCCTGTGTAACAGGCTCGAGGGGCTGAATGGCCTCCTCCTGTTCCTGTGTAACAGGCTCGAGGGGCTGAATGGCCTCCTGTTCCTGTGTAACAGGCTCGAGGGGCTGAATGGCCACCTCCTGTTCCTGTGTAATAGGCTCGAGGGGTTGAATGGCCTCCTCCTGTTCCTGTGTAACAGGCTCGAGGGGCTGAATGGCCTCCTCCTGTTCCTGTGTAACAGACTCGAGGGGCTGAATGGCCTCCTCCTGTTCCTGTATAACAGACTCGAGGGGCTGAATGGCCTCCTCCTGTTCCTGCGTAACAGGCTCGAGGGGCTGAATGGCCTCCTCCTGTTCCTGTGTAACAGGCTCGAGGGACTGAATGGGCCTCCTCCTGTTCCTGTATAACAGACTCGAGGGGCTGAATGGCCTCCTCCTGTTCCTGTGTAACAGGCTCGAGGGGCTGAATGGCCTCCTCCTGTTCCTGTGTAACAGGCTCGAGGGGCTGAATGGCCTCCTGGTTCGATGAATCGCCAGGAATGACGAGGAGCTTGGCGAGCAGGATCTCGGTCGCCAGGAGATCCAATGGATGAATCCCCGGCACTGAGGTGAGTGGGAGGCGATCGTGGTTGGGGGAGTGGGGGATGGTGGGGGACTGGGGGGAGAGAGGCCCGGGACAGGTGATGCCCAAGTTGTCCCTGTCCGGGGCGAGAACTCCCTCTGCTCCTGGCCCAGCAAGGAAACACTTCTCTCGCCGAGCACTGGTTCCATCTGCCGTTGGGACTCACACGGACCGGGGTTAAAGTCACATCACCGAACTGCCCACTTTAGACGATGAATGAGGCTCCTTGCTTGCCCCCAAGATAGGGGGTTAAAATAGGGGTCAGAGGGTGTGCAACTCATACAGGGAGCTGAATACTCTACCTCTATTTTAAACCCATTTGTTCCATTCTCGTTGGGCACCGAGAGGAGGGAGAAGGGGTTGATGTAGAATTTTACAGTATAGTACATTCAGCCCCTCACACCTGGGCTGTCTCTCTGACATGCCATTTACTGCCCTGGTTTATTCTCACACTGGTTTAACACTTCACCTTTAACAGCATCACTCCCCGTTCCTTGCACACTCCGTGTCCAGTAACGGGCGGTTTCTGAACCCCCTGCCCGCTACTCCAGGGTTTCACACGCAGCTGGTGCCAGTTCATGTGCATGTGTGCGGAAACATCCCCAGGCGCTTCACAGGAGTATTACGAGATAAAACGTTTGACACTGAGTCGCATAAGTAGAAATTAGTGCAGGTGACCAAAAGCTTGGTCAAAGAGGTCGGTCTTAAAGGAGGAGAGAGAGGCGGAGAGGTTTAGGGAGAGAGTTCCAGAGCTTGGGGCCCAGGCAGCTGAAGGCACGGCCACCGATGGTGGAGCGATTATAATCAGGGATGGTCAGGGGGGGCAGAATTAGAGGAGTGCAGACATCTCGGGGGGTTGTGGGGCTGGAGGAGATTACAGAGATAGGGAGGGGCGAGGGCCATGGAGGGATTTGTAAACAAGGGTGGGATTTGAAATCAAAGCATTGCTTAATCAAGAGCCAATGTAGGGCAGCGAGCACAGAGGGTAATGGGTGAGCGGGACTGGGTGCGAGTTAGGACACGGGGCAGTGAGTACAGGGGGTAATGGGTGAGTGGGATTTGGTGCGAGTTAGGACACAGGTCAGCGAGCACAGGGTAGTGATGGATGAGTGGGACTCGGTGCAAGTTAGACACAGGTCAGTGAGCACAGAGGGTGATGGGTGAATGGGACTTGGTGCGAGTTAGGACACAGGTCAACGAGCACAGGGGGTGATGGGTGAGTGGGACTCGGTGCGAGTTAGGATACGGGGCAGCGAGCACAAGGTGGTGATGGGTGAGTGGGATTGGTGCAAGTTAGGACACGGGGCACAGGGGGTGATGGGTGAGCGGGACTTGGTGCAAGTTAGGACACGGGGCACGGGGTGATGGGTGAGCGGGACTCGGTGCGAGTTAGGGCACAGGGTCAGCGAGCACGGGGTGATGGGTGAGTGGGACTCGGTGCGAGTTAGGACACGGGGCACAGGGTGTCATGTATCTCACACTACTGTATATAACTGTATCTTACCATGCTATACATGACTGTAACTAGAGATGACCTGTAACCACAAACTTATCTTACCACCAGGGGTGCACTTGCAGGAGACACTGGATACCTGTCCCAGACAGGTATATAAGGACAGGTCTCAGGCAAGTGTGGCATTCGAGAGCTGTGTAATAAAGGTGCAGGTCCTGAGTGACCTTGACTTCACTACATGCCTCGTGTGAATCTGTACTGAGGGGACAGGACTTTACAGTGGCGACGAGTTACGGGATTACAGAATCCACAGAATGGCGAACAACGGATCAGATGAGAAATACAATGCTGGAGATAATTGGGAGGACTTTATAGAAAGGCTCCAGCAAAGCTTTGTAACCAAAGACTGGTTGGGCGACGATAAGGCAGACAAGAGAAGAGCCCATCTCTTGACCAACTGTGGCTCGAAAACATACGCCTTAATGAAGGACCTGTTGGCACCCGAGAAACCAGCAAGCAAGTCGTTTGAGGAGTTGAGCACACTGGTGAGAGACCACCTGAAGCCAGCGAGCAGCCTACACATGGCCAGACACAGGTTCTACAACTACAGACGCTGTGTGGGCCAGAGCATACCCGACTTCGTGGCGGAACTTCGGAGGCTGGCTAGTTTATGTGAGTTCTCCGATGAACTAAGGAGAGAAGTACTGAGAGACTTTTTTATTGAAGGAATAGGCCACGCAGGCATATTCCGAAAGCTTATAGAGACTAAGAACTTGACCCTAGAGGCAGCAGCACTGGTTGCACAGACATTCTTGGCAGGAGAAGAAGAAACGAGGTTGATCTACACTGCGGGTACGACAACTAATGAAACATCGGAACAAGGGGTTCACAGCGTGAAACAAGCCGTACCCCCACACACAGACAAAGGCAGGAGAGCAGGCCTTCAACAGCAGGCAGTGGCACCAGAAGCCATCAAGGGCCACATGAACGGCCGTTCACACCTCATCAACCCACAATGCGAGCAATCAACTACAAACTGAGAGAAGCTTAGTTCTGTGCTGGAGATGTGGGGGAAGGCACTCATCAAGGGGGTGTCGATTTCAGCATGCCGTTTTCAGAAACTGCGATTATACAGGGCATCTGGCCCGCATGTGCAGAAAGACGGCAGCTCAGCTGGTATACGAATCGGAAGGGTCGGAAAGCGGACCAGAAGAGGGTGGGGACAGTACCCAGGACACCGGGGTACAGCGGGTCAACATGATCAATGGCCACTGCTCTTCCAACAAGACGCCTCCAATAATGATGAGGGTCCTACTCAACGGGATACCCCGCCAACATGGAGCTGGATACGGGAGCGAGTCAATCTCTCATGGGCGCTCAACAATTTGAACAGCTGTGGCCGCACAAAAGAGACAGACCAAAGCTCACAAGGGTCGACACCAAACTAAGGACCTATACCAAAGAAATCGTCCCAGTCCTTGGCAGCGCCATGCTCTCTGTCACACACAAAGGGACGGTGAACCGACTTCCCCTGTGGATTGTCCCCGGAGATCTCCCAGCACTGTTGAGGAGAAGCTGGCTGGCAAAACTAAACTGGAAATGGGATGATGTTCACGCCATGTCGTCAGAGGAACGGACCTCCTGCTCAACAGTTCTAAGTCGATTTGAACATTTCTTTCAGCCAGGTGTGGGCACCTTCAAAGGGGCCAAAGTCAAAATCTACATCACACAGGATGCTAGACCGGTCCATCACAAGGCTAGAGCTGTGCCCTATGTGATGAGGGAAAAGATTGAACACGAACTAGACAGGCTTCTGCGGGAAGGCATTATCTCACCCGTGGAATTTAGCGACTGGGCAAGTCCCATCGTCCCAGTCATGAAGCCTGATGAATCTGTGGGGATTACAAATCTACCATAAACAGAGTCTCCCTACAGGACCAGTACCCGCTGCCCAGAGCGGAGGACCTATTTGCCACATTGGCTGGAGGTAAACTTTTCTCAAAACTAGACCTCACATCTGCGTATATGACGCAAGAATTGACCGAAGAGTCTAAGTTACTCACCACCATCAACACACATCGAGGCCTTTTCATGTACAATCGATGCCCATTCGGCATCAGGTCGGCAGCTGCCATATTCCAGCGCAACATGGAGAGTCTGCTCAAGTCCATCCCGGGGACGGTTGTATTTCAAGACGACATACTTATCACGGGCAGGGACACCGAATCCCATCTCCGTAATTTGGAGGAAGTACTAAAGCGGTTGGATCGGGTAAGCCTAAGAGTTAAGAAATCCAAGTGCCTGTTTCTCACGCCCGAGGTTGAATTTTTGGGCATAAGGATTGCCGCTGATGGAATCCGCCCAACAGAGTCCAAAACAGAAGCAATTCGCCTGGCACCCAGGCCCTGGAATGTCTCAGAACTGCGCGCCTTTCTCAGGCTACTAAATTATTTTGGGAACTTTATGCAGAACTTAAGCACGCTGCTGGAGCCTCTCCATGTGCTACTCAGGAAGGGGTGCGATTAGTTTTGGGGGGACGCCCAGGAACACGCCTTCAATAAGGCACGCAACCTTCTGTGTTCCAAGTGTTTTGGCTTTCTTTGACCCAGGTAAAAAGCTCGTTCTCACATGTGATGCGTCAGCGTATGGGGTCGGGTGCATTTTACAACATGTCAATAGTGTGGGCAAAATACAACCCATAGCTTATGCCTCCAGGTCACTTTCGCGGGCGGAGCGCGGGTACGGAATGGTGGAGAAGGAGGCGCTCGCGTGCATGTACGGTGTCAAAAAGATGCACCAATATCTTTTCGGGACCAAGTTCGCGTTAGAAACCGAACACAAGCCCCTCACGTCCCTACTATCCAAGAGCAAGGCAATAAACGCCAACGCCTCGGCACGAATTCAACGGTGGGCACTCATGCTGGTGTCTTACAACTATACCATAAGGCACAGACCAGGTACAGACAACTGTGCTGACGCGCTTAGCAGGCTACCCCTGGCGACCACAGAAGGGTCTGACGAACAGGACTGTGAGATAGTCATGGCAATCAATGCCTTTGAGTCCACAGGTTCGCCCATGACGGCTCGCCAAATCAGAGCCTGGACGACCAGCGACCCCACGTTATCCCTAGTAAAAAGATGTGTCTTAACTGGTGACTGGGCAGAGGCTTGCGATGCCTGCCCCGAGGAGATCAAACCTTTTCATAGGTGCATGCATGAGCTATCACTACAGACAGACTGCCTGATGTGGGGCAGCCGAGTAGTTATGCCCTTACGAGGCAGAGAGGCATTTGTCCGGGAGCTCCACCGCGAGCACCCGGGAATCGTTCTTATGAAGGCCATAGCCAGATCCCACGTCTGGTGGCCTGGCATTGACGCGGACTTGGAGCTCTGCGTCCGACGGTGCACCATTTGTGCCCAACTCAGTAATGCCCCCAGGGAGGGCCCCTGAGCCCCAGGCCCACCAAACCGTGGCCGCGGGTGCACGTAGACTACGCGGGCCCATTCATGGGCAAAATGTTCCTCGTAGTTGTAGATGCATTTTCAAAGTGGATCGAATGCACCATTTTAAACTCGAGCACCACCTCCACCACTGTGGAGAGCCTTGGAACCATGTTCGCAACGCACAGCATTCCTGACATATTGGTCAGTGATAATGGTCCGTGCTTCACCAACGCAGAATTCCAAGATTTCATGAGTGACCACGGCATAAATCAAGTTAGGACGGCACCGTTCAAGCCAGCCTCCAATGGCCAGGCGGAGCGAGCAGTGCAGATCATTAAACAAGGCATGCTCAAAATCCAAGTTCCCATGCTGCAGGGCCGCCTGTCGCGACTGCTGCTGGCATACAGATCTTGTCCGCATTCAATGACTGGAATTCCCCCCGTGCAACTATTGATGAAACGGACCTTAAAGACAAGGCTCTCATTAATCCTCCCAGACATGCATGAAATCGTTGAGGCAAAGCGCCGGAAGCTAACTGAGTACCATGACCGAAATTCGAGGGGGAGGTGGAATGAGATAGGGGACAAAGTGTTTGTGCTAAACTATGGCAGGGGTCCCAAATGGCTTGCAGGGACAGTAACAGGCAAGGAAGGAAACAGGCTACTGGTGGTACAAATGGACAATGGCCAAACCTGCCGGAGGCATGTAGACCAAGTCAAAAGTAGATTTACCAACAACACTGCTGAACCAGAAGCAGACTACAATGTGGAACTCACACCACACCTGGTGGACAGACAGAGGGAACAACCTGAGGAAAGGGCAATCCCAACAGACAGCCCAGGCGAGACACCAACAATCACACCAATCGAAACAGACAGCCCAGGCGAGATACCAACAATCATACTGAACGAAACAGACAGCCCAGGCGAGATACCAGCAATCATACCGAAAGAAAAACAGGCACCAAGGCAAACAACTGAACCACAACTAAGACGCTCCACACGAGAGCGTAGACCACCTGAGAGACTGAACCTATAAAGGCAATAAGACCTTGGGGGAGGGTGATGTCATATATCTCACACTACTGTATATAACTGTATCTTACCATGCTATACATGACTGTAACTAGAGATGACCTGTAACCACAAGATTACCTTACCACCAGGGGTGCACTTGCAGGAGACACTGGAAACCTGTCGCAGACAGGTATATAAAGACAGGTCTCAGGCAAGTGTGGCATTCGAGAGCTGTGTAATAAAGGTGGGGCCTGAGTGACCTTGACTTCAGCATGTGCCTCGTGTGAGTCTGTACTGCAGGGTCAGGACTTGGTGCGAGTTAGGACACGGGGCACAGGGGGTGATGGGTGAGCGGGACTCGGTGTGAGTTAGGACACGGGGCAGCGAGCACAGGGGGTGATGGGTGAGCGGGACTCGGTGCAAGTTAGGACACGGGGCACAGGGGTGATGGGTGAGCGGGACTCGGTGCGAGTTAGGACACGGGGCACAGGGGGTGATGGGTGAGCGGGACTCGGTGCAAGTTACGACACGGGGCACAGGAGGTGATGGGTGAGCGGGACTTGGTGCGAGTTAGGACACGGGGCACAGGGGGTGATGGGTGAGCGGGACTCGGTGCAAGTTACGACACGGGGCACAGGAGGTGATGGGTGAGCGGGACTTGGTGCGAGTTAGGACACGGGGTAGTGAGCACAGGGGGTGATGGGTGAGTGGGACTGGGTGCGAGTTAGGACACGGGGCACAGGGGGTGATGGGTGAGTGGGACTCGGTGCGAGTTAGGACACGGGGTAGTGAGCACAGGGGGTGATGGGTGAGCGGGACTTGGTGCGAGTTAGGACACGGGGCACAGGGGGTGATGGGTGAGTGGGACTGGGTGCGAGTTAGGACACGGGGTAGTGAGCACAGGGGGTGATGGGTGAGCAGGACTCGGTGCGAGTTAGGACACAGGGCAGTGAGCACAGGGGGTGATGGGTGAGCGGGACTTGGTGCGAGTTAGGACACAGGGCACAGGGGGTGATGGGTGAGCGGGACTTGGTGCGAGTTAGGACACAGGGCACAGGGGGTGATGGGTGAGCGGGACTCGGTGCGAGTTAGGACACAGGGCACAGGGGGTGATGGGTGAGCGGGACTTGGTGCGTGTTAGGACACGGCAGCCGAGGTTTTGGATCACCTAGTTTACGTCGGGTAGAATGTGGGAGGCCAGCCAGGAGTGCGTTGGAGTAGTCAAGTCGAGAGGTAACAAAGGCTGGATGAGGGTTTCAGTGGCAGCCCTTACCTAATCTATCAATCTCAGTCTTGAAACCTTCCATTGACCCCCAGCCTTTTGGGGGAGCGACTCTGTTCCAGATTCCCACTGCCCTTTGTGTGAGGAAATATTTCCTGACATCACCCCTGAATGTTTTTAGGATGGTGCCCTGTTGTCTGGACTCCCCACAAGAGGAAATATCTCTATTGAATCCCTTATCTTGATTAGATCACCTCTCAACATTCTAATCTCCGGGGAATACGAGCCAGGTAATATAATCCTTTTAATGTAGCTGAGCATGACTCCTGCACTCCACAATAGAGCACTTCCTTTGGGAGTCTCGTGTCTGGCATGCGAACTATGTGGCCTGCCCAGCGAAGCTGATCGAGTGTGGTCAGTGCTTCAATGCTGGGGATGTTAGCCTGGTCGAGGACACTGATGTTGGTGCGAGTTAGGATCGCAGGGGATTTGCAAGATCTTGCGGAGACATCGTTGGTGATATATCTCCAACGACTTGAGGTGCCTTCTATACATGGTCCATGTCTCTGAGCCATACAGGAGGGCGGGTGTTACTACAGCCCTATAGGCCATGAGCTTGGTGGTAGATTTGAGGGCCTGGTCTTCGAACACTCTTTTCCTCAGGCAGCCGAAGGCTGGAGGCGGTGTTGAACCACCGCATCAATGTCTGCCTTTGTTAATGAGAGGCTCCCGAAGTATGGGAAATGGTCCACGTTGTCCAGGGCCGGGCCATGGATCTTGATGACTGGGGGGCAGTGCTGTGCGGCGAGGGCAGGCTGGTGGAGGACCTTTGTCTAACGGATGTTTAGCGTAAGGCCCATGCTGTCGTACGCCTCAGTTCCGAGGGACTGCCTATGATGATGATTCCACAAGTGTATGACATTCTTTGTAGTTTCAGTCAGAGATCGGCCTGGGTTTCACTGCATTACTCAGGTGTGAGAGAGCCGACTGTTCCCATGGAGACAGACCGGGGGTGGGGGAGAGGTAAAGGCGATCTCGGGGGGAGAGGAAGGAGGGGCGGTCTGGGGAGGGGGAAGGAGGGGGGAGGAAGGAGGGGCGGTCTGTGTGGTGGAAGGAGTGGGGGAGGAAGGAGGGGCGATCAGGGGTGCTGCGATCGGGAAGGAAGGAATGATTGCGGGGCAGGGGGGGTTGGGCAAGTGAAGCAAACAGCTCTGCGGAAACTTGCTGCTGCGTTTCCTGACATCAGTGACTACACTCCCAGAGGTACTTTATTGGCTGTGAGGAGACCTCAGGCACCTGCTTATCTCCCACTGACAGTGAACATCCCGGGGCATGACTCGGAAGTAACTGGTCGGGTGAGATGAAGTCACTGATGTGCTGAACCGCCCTGCTCACCTGTTGCAGACTCGGCGCGAGGATGTGGTTTCTCCCTGGGGGCCGATGCTCTCGTACTCCAACCATCCACTGTCACAACACACAGCACGACCCCTATGCAACACGCACTGCACACAGCTGTGGCTCAGTGAGGAGCACTCTCTCTCTCGCCTTTGAGTCAGGAGATTGTGGGTTCAAGCTGCACTCCTAAAACTGGAGCACATGATCCAGGCTGACACTCCCGGTGTAGTACTGAGGGAGCGCCGCACTGTCGGAGGGGCAGTACTGAGGGAGCGCCGCACTGTCGGAGGGGCAGTACTGAGGGAGCGCCGCACTGTCGGAGGGGCAGTACTGAGGGAGTGCCACACTGTCAGAGGGGCAGTACTGAAGGAGTGCCGCACTGTCGGAGGGGCAGTACTGAGGGAGCGCCGCACTGTCGGAGGGGCAGTACTGAGGGAGCGCCGCACTGTCGGAGGGGCAGTACTGAGGGAGTGCCATACTGTCGGAGGGGCAGTACTGAGGGAGCGCCGCACTGTCGGAGGGGCAGTACTGAGGGAGTGCCGTACTGTCGGAGGGGCAGTACTGAGGGAGTGCCGCACTGTCGGAGAGGCAGTACTGAGGGAGTGCCGCACTGTCGGAGGGGCAGTACTGAGGGAGTGCCGCACTGTCGGAGGGGCAGTACTGAGGGAGTGCCGCACTGTCGGAGGGGCAGTACTGAGGGAGAGCCGCACTGTCGGAGGGGCAGTACTGAGGGAGCGCCGCACTGTCGGAGGGGCAGTACTGAGGGAGCGCCGCACTGTCGGAGGGGCAGTACTGAAGGAGTGCCGCACTGTCGGAGGGGCAGTACTGAGGGAGTGCCGCACTGTCGAAGGGGCAGCACTGAGGGAGTGCCTCACTGTCGGAGGGGCAGCACTGAGGGAGTGCCTCACTGTCGGAGGTGTTGTCTATCGGTTGAAACATTAAACTGAGGCTCTGTCTGCTCTCAGGCGGATGTAAAAAATATAAAGACTTGCATTTATATAGTGCCTTTCACATTCCAAAGAGCCCACAAACAGCAATGTGATAATGACCAGATCATGTGTTTTAACGATGTAGACCGAGTGATATATATTGGCCCCGGGGGAATGGTTCTGTTTGTCTTCGTCATCATCATCATCATCATCATAGGCAGTCCCTCGGAATCGAGGAAGACTTGCTTCCACTCTTAAAATGAGTCCTTAGGTGGCTGAACAGTCCAATATGAGAGCCACAGTCCCTGTCACAGGTGGGACAGACAGTGGTTGAGGGAAATGGAGGGTGGGACAGGTTTGCCGCACGCTCCTTCCGCTGCCTGCGTTTGGTTTCTGCATGCTCTCGGCGATGAGACTCGAGGTGCTCAGCGCCCTCCCGGATGCACTTCCTCCACTTAGGGCGGTCTTTGGCCAGGGACTCCCAGGTGTCGGTGGGGATGTTGCACTTTATCACTTCGAATACTGCGATGGATGACCTGAGGGGTGAATTTTGGACAGGGATGATCAAACAGGTGTTCGTTCCCCAGAGTTTCACATACAGAGGGGCCAACACCTGTATTTATTGTTGTCAATGTCAATGCCAGGACTAGGAGGGAGGGAGAGTTGGAATATTCCAGTGAATGTGCAAATATTCGAATAGAATCCTCCTTTCTCCAGGAAGCATTGAAAACCATTCCTCACTCCAACAAAATCCTGTTGCTTCCCCTTGGGACAGGACATGAGTTAACAAGAGAAACTGTGAATCACACGGAAAGTCCCAGAGGGTGCAGGGAGGAGGTTTTTAGTGGTGACAGATCTTTCCCTGGGCCCTGCCCCCTCGCCCCACTCCGTTAGTCATTGAAAGGAATGAGATTCCACACTGAGTACAGGTGTGCAGTCTCGCGGTTTGTGATTTCACAACCTCAGGACCTCTCATAGCACTTCACAGCCAATGAAATTCTTTTGAAATGTAGTCACTGTTGTAATGCAGGAAACACGGCAGTCAATTTGCGCACAGCAAGCTCCCACAACAGCAATGTGATAATGGCCAGATCATCTGTTTCTTAATTGATTTGATTGAGGGATAATTATTAGCCAGGACACTGGGACTATCTCCCCTGATCTTTCCCGATCTTTTACAACTGCATTTATGAACTCCCGAATGTCCAGCCTTTGGCCTTCCTTTCACCATGACATTCCTGCAGCCACTGACCGGCTCATTCACACCCTCACCACCACCTTTGGTGCCCTAATCCCTATTAAAACAATTTCTCTTACCCTGGCCGTTCCCTCTGGTACAGCCCTGATCTTCACTCCCTTAAGTCTAAGCCAGCTCTGGCTCTATCAGATAAAGCATTATCGGGTCCTGCTCTTGTCTGCCACAATCGCTCACTATTCTAGGATCATTCTGGAATGTAGAGATAAACTCCGGCTTCTATTCTCCACTGCTAGCCACTCATAAACCCCTCTCCCCAGTCTCCTCACCCCCGACAATAAGTCTGAGGAGTTCATGGACTGCTTTGTCTCTAAGATTGAGACTATCCGTTCGGCCGCCTCTGCCCCTCCCCTTCCTTCCCCTAGCCCACCGGCCAATCTTTCTCTGAGGCTCCCCCCTGCCCCAGCCCTGACCTCACATCTTTCTCCAGTTTCTCTCCGATCTCCCCTCTTGACCTTACCGAGTTCATCCTGTCCATGAGACCCACTTCCTGCTCCCCTCGACCCTATTCCCACCAAACTGCTGACTACCCAACTTCCTTTTCCGGCTCCTATGTTAGCCGACATTGTTAACGGTTCTCTCTCCTCAGGTACTACATAGAAACATAGAAACATAGAAAATAGGTGCAGGAGTAGGCCATTCGGCCCTTCGAGCCTGCACCACCATTCAATAAGATCATGGCTGATCATTCCCTCAGTACCCCTTTCCTGCTTTCTCTCCATACCCCTTGATCCCTTTAGCCGTAAGGGCCATATCTAACTCCCTCTTGAATATATCGAATGAATTGGCCTCAACAACTCTCTGCGGTAGAGAATTCCACAGGTTAACAACTCTCTGAGTGAAGAAGTTTCTCCTCATCTCGGTCCTAAATGGCCTACCCCTTATCCTTAGACTGTGTCCTCTGGTTCTGGACTTCCCCAACATCGTGAACATTCTATCCGCATCTAACCTGTCCCGTCCCGTCAGAATCTTATATGTTTCGATGAGATACCCTCTCATCCTTCTAAACTCCCCCTCTCCCTCAAATCTGCCGTCATCACCCCTTTCCTCAAAAAACCAACCCTCGACCCCGCCGTCTTTGCAAACTACCGGCCCATCTCCAACCTCCCGTTCCTCTCCCAAGTCCTTGAACACACCTCCCAAATCCGAGCCCATCTTTCCCACAATTCCATGTTTGAATCCTCCAATCCGATTTCTGCACCTGCCGAAACGGCTCTCATCAAAGTCACAAATGAATCCTTTGTGAGTGTGACAAAGGTAAACTGTCTCTCCTCGTCCTCCTCGACCTGTCTGCAGCCTTTGACACGGCTGACCACTCCATCCTCCTCCAGCACATCTCCACCATGGTCCAGCTGGGTGGGACTGCACTCGCCTGGTTCCATTCTTATCCATCTAATCGTAGTCAGAGAATCACCTGCAATGGCTTCTCTTCCCACCCCGCATCGTTACCTCTGGTGTCCCCCAAGGATCTATCCTTGGCCCCTCCTATTTCTCATCTATACGCTGCCCCTCGGCGACATCATCCGGAAACACAGCGTCAGTTTCCACATGTACGCTGACACCCAGCTCTACCTCACCTCCACTTCTCTCAACCCCTCCTCGCTCTCTAAATTGTCAGACTGTTGTCCGACTTCCAGTTCTGGATGAACAGAAATTTTCTCCAATTGAATATTGGGAAGACCGAAGCCATTGTTTTCGGTCCCCGACACAAACTCCGTTCCCGAGCCACTGACTCCATCCCTCTCCCCAACTCCTGTCTGAGGCTGAACCAAACTGTTCACCACCTGGGTGTCATATTTGATCCTGAAATGAGCTTTCGATCACATATCCACAGCATAACTAAAACCGCCTATTTCCACCTCCGTAACATCGCCCGTCTCTGCACTTGCCTCAGCTCATCCGCTGCTGAAACCCTCATCCATGTCTTTGTTACCTCCAGACCTGACTATTCCAACGCACTCCTGGCTGGCCTCCCACATTCTACCCTATGTAAACTTCAGGTGATCCAAAACTCGGCTGCCCGTGTCCTAACTCGCACCAAGTCCCACTCACCCGTCACCCGCTGTGCTCACTGCCCCGTGTCCTAACTCGCACTGAGTCCCGCTCACCCATCACCCCCTGTGCTCACTGCCCGTGTCCTAACTCGCACTAAGTCCCGCTCACCCATCACCCCTTGTACTCACTGCCCCGTGTCCTAACTTGCACCAAGTCCCACTCACCCATCACCCCCTGTGCTCACTGCCCCGTGTCCTAACTCGCACCCAGTCCCACTCACCCATCACCCCCTGTGCTCACTGCCCGTGTCCTAACTCGCACTAAGTCCCGCTCACCCATCACCCCTTGTACTCACTGCCCCGTGTCCTAACTTGCACCAAGTCCCACTCACCCATCACCCCCTGTGCTCACTGCCCCGTGTCCTAACTCGCACCCAGTCCCACTCACCCATCACCCCCTGTGCTCACTGCCCCGTGTCCTAACTCGCACCCAGTCCCGCTCACCCATCACCCCCTGTGCTCACTGCCCCGTGTCCTAACTCACACCCAGTCCCGCTCACCCATCACCCTCTGTGCTCACTGACCCCGTGTCCTGCCTCGCACTGAGTCCCGCTCACCCATCACCCCCTGTGCTCACTGCCCGTGTCCTAACTCGCACCAAGTCCCGCTCACCCATCACCCCCTGTGCTCACTGCCCGTGTCCTAACTCGCACCAAGTCCCGCTCACCCATCACCCCTTGTACTCACTGCCCCGTGTCCTAACTTGCACCAAGTCCCACTCACCCATCACCCCCTGTGCTCACTGCCCCGTGTCCTAACTCACACCCAGTCCCACTCACCCATCACCCCCTGTGCTCGCTGACCTACATTGGCTCCCGGTTAAGCAACGCCTCGATTTCAAAATTCTCATCCTTGTTTACAAATCCCTCCATGGCCCTCGCCCCTCCCTATCTCTGTAATCTCCTCCAGCCCCACAACCCCCCCCCCCCCCCGAGATCTCTGCACTCCTCCAATTCTGCCCCCCTGACCATCCCTGATTATAATCGCTCCACCATTGGTGGCCGTGCCTTCTGTTGCCTGGGCCCCAAGCTCCGGAACTTCTTGCATAAACCTCTCTGCCTCTCGACCTCTCTTTCCTCCTTTAAGATGCTCCTTAAAACCTCCTTCTTTGACCAAGGCCTACCCAAATTTCTATTTATGCGGCTTGATGTCAAATATTTTGTCCCATAATACTCCTGTGAAGCGCCTTGGGACGTTTCACTACATTAAAGGCGATATATAAAT
Organism: Pristiophorus japonicus; assembly: GCF_044704955.1. Lineage (NCBI taxonomy): Eukaryota > Metazoa > Chordata > Chondrichthyes > Pristiophoridae > Pristiophorus > Pristiophorus japonicus. Next base: position 2,571,779 of record NC_091980.1, on the reverse strand, counting down.
ACAGGTTGTTGTTGTTGTTTACATCCACCTGAGAGAGCAGACGTCTCCTTCAAAAGATGACACCTCCGACAGTGCGGGGCTCTCTCAGTACTGCCCCTCTGACAGTGCAGCGCTCCCTCAGTACCGCCCCATGACAGTGCGGTGCTCCTTCAGTACCGCCCCTCCGACAGTGCGGCACTCCCCTCAGTACTGCCCCTCCGACAGTGCAGCACTCCCTCAGTACTGCCCTTCCAACAGTGCAGCACTCCCTCAGTACTGCCCCTCCAACAGTGCAGCACTCCCTCAGTACTGCCCCTCCAACAGTGCAGCACTCCCTCAGTACTGCCCCTCCGACAGTGCGGCACTCCCTCAGTACTGCCCTTCCAACAGTGCAGCACTCCCTCAGTACTGCCCCTCCGACAGTGCAGCACTCCCTCAGTACTGCCCCTCCGACAGTGCGGCACTCCCCTCAGTACTGCCCCTCCGACAGTGCAGCACTCCCTCAGTACTGCCCCTCCGACAGTGCAGCACTCCCTCAGTACTGCCCTTCCAACAGTGCAGCACTCCCTCAGTACTGCCCCTCCGACAGTGCAGCACTCCCTCAGTACTGCCCCTCCAACAGTGCAGCACTCCCTCAGTACTGCCCCTCTGACAGTGCGGCACTCCCTCAGTACTGCACCTCTGACAGTGCAGCACTCCCTCAGTACTGCCCCTCCGACAATGCGGCACTCCCTCAGTACTGCCCCTCCGACAGTGCGGCACTCCCTCAGTACTGCCCCTCCGACAGTGCGGCACTCCCTCAGTACTGCCCCTCCGACAGTGCAGCGCTCCCTCAGTACTGCCCCTCCGACAGTGCGGCACTCCCTCAGTACTGACCCTCCGACAGTGCGGCACTCCCTCAGTACTGTACCTCTGACAGTGCAGCACTCCCTCAGTACTGACCCTCCGACAGTGCGGCACTCCCTCAGTACTGTACCTCTGACAGTGCAGCACTCCCTCAGTACTGCACTGGAGTGTCAATCTAGATTTTTGTGCTGGAGTGGGATTTGAACTCATGACCTTATGACCCAGAGGCGAGAGTACTATGCACTGAGCCATGGCTGTCACACTCTGACAGTCTCTCCTGTCCCTCAGTCCTGGCGACACATCACGCCACAACACACACCTTCCGACCAACGAGCTCAGTACTTAATTTCCCATCACAGAGAAAGGATAATTCAACACCCACCCCTGCGCCCTTAAACAGGTTAAAGGTTGCAGTGAGGAGAGAGTTCCGTTCGGCCATATACAACAACGTTCACTTCCTCAGGTCATCCCAACGGCTGCACAACCAGTGAGTCGATGCAGGACCCAGCGGACGTCTGTGCTCAGACCGTGGGTTGCAGAGTTCCCATGGGAAAGGTCAGAGACTCACATTGTGGCAATGGGATTGGGAATAGTGCTGGGTCACAGAGCGGAGAGTGGGAATGGGAATGGGATTGGGATTGGGAACAGTGCTGGGTCACAGGGAACTCAGAGTGGGAATGGGAATGGGATTGGGATTGGGAACAGTGCTGGGTCACAGGGAACTCAGAGTGGGATTGGGAATCCAGTGTCTCCTGTATCTGCTGCTCGCTGGACAGTCTCCTCTGGACTGGGGAGGCCAAAGCATTTATTTATCTTTCAGTTTTCAGTTGAGATGAAAGGTGATCTCCACTGCCCTCTCTGTCTGACCTGCTGTGTGTTTCCGGCTCTTTATTGCCCATGTATTTGTCCCTCGAGCTCTTTACGTGTCCATCGATCGGGCGTGGGGATGGGCCTTAGTACAGTCAGCTTGTTAACATTGGTACTGGAAGACAGGATCAGCAGCTGACACGAGCACTGGGGCTGCGACAGTCTGTTTACTGCACAGCATGCCCCAAGAGGACCTGTATCCTGTGTATTGAGTGGAGTTCAGACCTGACCAATCCTGGATATTTGCTCTTTGCTCCAGATGAGTACAGCCCCATCTTGTTTTTATCGCAGGTCTGCTTTGGAAAATGTTGCTGCTGCCCCAGTGCTGGTCCCGGGAGTATATCCACCAGCGCTGCCTCCGCAAGATCCTGCAAATCCATTGGAGGATCAGACACACCAACATCAGCGTTCTCGCTCAGGCCAACATCCCCAGCATCGAAGCACTGCCCACACTCGATCAGCTCCGCTGGGCAGGGCCACATCGCCCGCATGCCTGACCCGAGACTCCCGAAACAAGCGTTCTACTCGAAGCTTCGACAGGCCAAGCAAGCCCGAGGTGGGCAGAGGAAACACTGCAAGGACACACTGTACTGAGGGAGTGCCGCACTGTCGGAGGGGCAGTACTGAGGGGGTGCCGCACTGTCGGAGGGACAGTACTGAGGGAGTGCCGCACTGTCGGAGGGGCAGTACTGAGGGAGCGCCGCACTGTCGCAGGGGCAGTACTGAGGGAGTGCCGCACTGACGGAGGGGCAGTCCTGAGGGAGTGCCGCACTGTCGGAGGGGCAGTACTGAGGGAGTGCCGCACTGTCGGAGGGGCAGTACTGAGGGAGTGCCGCACCGTCGGAGGGGCAGTACTGAGGGAGTGCCGCACTGTCGGAGGGGCAGTACTGAGGGAGTGCCGCACCGTCGGAGGGGCAGTACTGAGGGAGTGCCGCACTGTCGGAGGGGCAGTACTGAGGGTGCACTGCACTGTCGGAGGGGCAGTACTGAGGGAGTGCTGCACTGTCGGAGGGGCAGTACTGAGGGAGTGCTGTACTGTCGGAGGGGCAGTACTGAGGGAGTGCCACACTGTCGGAGGGGCAGTACTGAGGGAGTGCCGCACTGTCGGAGGGGCAGTACTGAGGGAGTGCCACACTGTCGGAGGGGCAGTACTGAGGGTGCACTGCACTGTCGGAGGGGCAGTACTGAGGGGGTGCCGCACTGTCGGAGGGGCAGTACTGAGGGAGTGCCGCACTGTCGGAGGGGCAGTACTGAGGGAGTGCTGCACTGTCGGAGGGGCAGTACTGAGGGAGTGCCGCACTGTCGGAGGGGCAGTACTGAGGGGATGCTGCACTGTCGGAGGGGCAGTACTGAGGGAGTGCCGCACTGTCGGAGGGGCAGTACTGAGGAAGTGCTGCACTGTCGGAGGGGCAATACTGAGGGAGTGCTGCACTGTCGGAGGGGCAGTACTGAGGGTGCACTGCACTGTCGGAGGGGCAGTACTGAGGGGGTGCCGCACTGTCGGAGGGGCAGTACTGAGGGAGTGCCGCACTGTCGGAGGGGCAGTACTGAGGGGGTGCTGCACTGTCGGAGGGGCATTACTGAGGGAGTGCCGCACTGTCGGAGGGGCAGTACTGAGGAAGTGCTGCACTGTCGGAGCGGCAGCACTGAGGGAGTGCCGCACTGTTGGAGGGGCAGTACTGAGGGAGCGCCGCACTGTCGGAGAGGCAGTATTGAGGGAGTGCCACACTGTCGGAGGGGCAGTACTGAGGGAGTGCCACACTGTCGGAGGGGCAGTACTGAGGGTGCACTGCACTGTCGGAGGGGCAGTACTGAGGGAGTGCTGCACTGTCGGAGGGGCAGTACTGAGGGAGTGCCACACTGTCGGAAGGGCAGTACTGAGGGTGAACTGCACTGTCGGAGGGGCAGTACTGAGGGAGTGCCGCACTGTCGGAGGGGCAGTACTGAGGGTGCGCTGCACTGTCGGAGGGGCAGTACTGAGGGAGTGCCGCACTGTCGGAGGGGCAGTACTGAGGGAGTGCCACACTGTCGGAGGGGCAGTAATGAGAGAGTGCCACACTGTTGGAGGGGCAGTACTGAAGGAGTGTTGCACTGTCAGAGGGGCAGTGCTGAGGGAGTGTTGCACTGTCGGAGGGGCAGTACTGAGGGAGTGTTGCACTGTCGGAGGGGCAGTACTGAGGGAGTGTTGCACTGTCGGAGGGGCAGTACTGAGGGAGCGCCGCACTGTCGGAGGGGCAGTAATGAGAGAGTGCCACACTGTCGGAGGGGCAGTACTGAGAGAGTGCCACACTGTCGGAGGGGCAGTACTGAGGGAGTGTTGCACTGTTGGAGGGGCAGTACTGAGGGTGCACTGCACTGTCGGAGGGGCAGTACTGAGGGAGTGTTGCACTGTTGGAGGGGCAGTACTGAGGGTGCACTGCACTGTCGGAGGGGCAGTACTGAGGGAGTGTTGCACTGTTGGAGGGGCAGTACTGAGGGTGCACTGCACTGTCGGAGGGGCAGTACTGAGGGAGTGTTGCACTGTTGGAGGGGCAGTACTGAGGGTGCACTGCACTGTCGGAGGGGCAGTACTGAGGGAGTGTTGCACTGTTGGAGGGGCAGTACTGAGGGTGCACTGCACTGTCGGAGGGGCAGTACTGAAGGTGCACTGCACTGTCGGAGGGGCAGTACTGAGGGAGTGTTGCACTGTTGGAGGGGCAGTACTGAGGGTGCACTGCACTGTCGGAGGGGCAGTACTGAAGGTGCACTGCACTGTCGGAGGTGCCGTTTTCAGATAAGCCGTTAATCCGAGCCTTGCCTTCCCTCTCAGGTAGATGTAAATGATCCCATGGCACAAGTGAATGAAGAGCAGGCAAGTTCTCCCTGGAATCCTGGACAATATTGATCCCTCAACCAACAAAAAAATGTGAACTGGACATTGAGCACATTGCTGAACGTGGGATCTTGATTGGCACCTGCCTGCAAACAACGATGGTTGTGAAGTGGTTTGAGACGTCCTGAGCTCGGACCGCGCAGTGAGTGCCAGTGGGTTACCTGACCAGAGGCTGGGAGAAGCTGGCCAGCATTTTCACACCTTGATTTTACCCAGTCAGCATCGAGCGCTGACAGAGCAGCAACGTCTGATCCTGGGCTGTGCTCAACTAGCTTGTCTCAAACTGGGCTCCCACTCCTCATCACGGCCCAGTGACCTGTGATATACCTGTGTATCTCAGGTCAAGCATGTCTGTGAACTCCCCAGTGCCCAACTCAACATCATATTGCATTTATATAGCGCCTTTAACAAAGCAAAACGTCCTAAGGCCATTCACAGGAATGATTATCAAAGAAAGATTTCAGACATTTCCACAGAAGGAGCTATCAGGACAAATGAACAAAAGCTTGGTCAAAGAGCTAGGTTTTAAGGATCATCGTACAGGAGGAGAGAGAGGTAGAGGGAGTTCCAGAGCTTGGGGCCCAGGCAGCTGAAGGCACGACCACCAAAGGTGGGGCGATGGAAATTGGAGATGCTCAAGAGGCCGAAATGGGAGGAGCGCAGAGAGAGGGGTTGTGGGGCTGGAGGAGATGACAGAGATAGGGAGGGGCGAGGGCCACGTAGCGATTTGAAAACAAGGATGAGAATTTTGAAATGGAGGCGTTGCCGGATCGGGAGATAGTGTGGTCAGCGAGCACAGGGGTGATGGCTGATCGGGACTTGGTGCAAGTTAGGACACAGGCAGCCGTGTTTTGATGAGTACAATTTAATGGAGGATGGAAGATGGGAGGCCGGCCAGGAGTGCACTGGAACAGTCAAGTCTCGAGGCGACACAGGCCCAGATGAGGGTTCAGCTGCGGATGAGTGAAGTCGGCCGAAGTTACGGAGGTGGAAGTAGGTCTTGGTGATGGAGTAAATATGTGGTCGGATGCTCATCTCGGGGTCAAACACAACACCAGGGTTACAAGCGGTCAGCTTCAGACAGTTGCCAAGGATGGAAGCGATGGTCAGGGAACGGAGTTTGTGGTGGGGACCAAAGACAATTGCTTCAGTCTTCCCAATGTTTAGTTGGAGGAACCTTTTGCTCATCCAATACTGGATGTCGGATAAGCAGTCTGACAAATCCGAGACGTGGAGGGGTCAAGGGAGGTGATGGTAAGGCAGAGCTGAGTGGCAAAGTTGGGCAGTGGTTTGAGTGGCCAAGGTCTGTCTGGTACCAATTCCTTCATCCGCCTCTCCAAGCTAATCTTCAAAGTTGACATAGTTTTTGCCTCACCCACTAATCATAGTAAGGAATCCCACAGCCTCGTAACTGTGTTAAGAAGTTTCTCCCGCTCTCTGCTATATCATAGAATGACAGAATCACACAGTGCAGGAGGAGGCCATTCGGCCCATCGAGCCTGTGCCGGCTGTGTGACAGAGCGATCCAGTCAGTCCCACTCCCCCCCCCCCCCCCCCCGCTCGTTCCCCACAGCCCGGCAACTTTATCCCCTTCCAGTATTTACCCAATTCCCGGTTTGAAAGTTACTATTGAATCTGCTCCCACCGCCCTTTCAGGCAGCGCCTTCCCGATCACAACAACTCGCTGCCTGAACACAACCCTCACCTCTCATCTGGTTCTTTTGCCAATTACTTAAAAATATCATTTAATCGTGTGTCTGTGGCCCCTCATTCTTCACCAGTCAATTACTGAAATCAGTCTGCTTCCCTCTCCCGAGCCCCGTCCTTTCATCATTTGAAACACTTTCTATCATATCGCCCTATCACTTGATTGGTTCTAATGAAACATTTTTCCAAGTCTTTCTTGGTATTTATAGCTCCTCATACCAGGCAGAACCAGAAATTTCAACTTCAGGACAAATCCCAAAGCTGCTTTCGCGGCTGTTGTCTCAGCTTCATGGTTTTGGCAGAGAAAGGCTGGCTTTGCCCAGGGCACAAGCGAGGGAGCGAGTTGCAGAACCAGTCGAAGGAAATTTGATTCTGCTGCTGCAGCAAGTGTCGGCAGAAAGGAATCATGTTCCTTTCAGGAGGGAGACTGTGACACAGCGGCAAAGGGGGTGGTTCTCTGGGCAGGTGCTGAAGTAAAACACCGAGCCCACTTCACACACCAGCTCCCGGAGACAAGGCTGCTTCCAGCCTGGCTCGCCGGGTCTTCTTGTTCTGATCGCAAGCTGTGCAGAAGTTTGAAACGATGCAAGAGGCCATCGTCATGGCAAAACACAACTGCTCGGAGGGTGAGTGCAGCCGGTAGAGACGTGGTGTCAGTCTCAGGTCAGACAAGCCAGCGGTCGGGAAAGTTTTGTAAAGTTTGAGTGGGGTGGGTGACCTGCTCCTTACTGTCCTGGGACAGACCGAGGCAGGGGAACGCGATCAAGCCCTTTGGGACTTCTGTTCAATGGCTTTATTGGTTTTTGCTTTTCCAGGTCTTTGTTAATTGTGTTTAAAGCGCTTCTTTACGTAGTTGAAATTTACTAGGTCACCCCTCCCACCGACACTTTAAGCTGCTTGAACCTTGAAGTGCTTGAATCATTTTAGGCAAAACTTTTTGTTTATCTCTTGTTTGGGATCACAGATTGAGTGGGGTGGGTGAAGGGGGCGAGATTGGGTGGGGGGAGGGGAGGGGGAGGGGAGAGATTGGACGGGGTGAGGGGGTGGGGCGAGGGGGAGGAGAGAGATTGGGAGGGGTGAGGGGGAGGGCTGAGATTGGGCAGGGGGAGGGGGGGGGAGGGGGAGAGGTGAGATTGGAGGGGAGGAGGGGTGAGATTGGACAGGGAGAGGGGTGAGGGTAAGGGGAGAGATTGGGCGGGGTGGAGGGGAGGGCTGAGATTGGGCAGGGGAGGGGGTGGGGAGAGATTGGGCGGGGGAGGAGGTGGGGAGAGATTGGGCGGGGTGAGGGGGAGGGGTGAGACTGGGCGGGGTGAGGGGGAGGGCTGAGATTGGGTGGGGGGAGGGGGGAGAGGGAGAGGTGAGATTGGAGGGGAGGAGGGGTGAGATTGGAGGGGAGGAGGGGTGAGATTGGACAGGGAGAGGGGTGAGGGTAAGGGGAGAGATTGGGCGGGGTGAGGGTGAGGGGTGAGACTGGGCGGGGTGAGGGTGAGGGGTGAGACTGGGCGGGGTGAGGGTGAAGGGTGAGACTGGGCGGGGTGGAGGGAAGGGCTGAGATTGGGCAGGGTGAGGGGGTAAGCTGAGGTGAGAGCTGGCCATTTAAGACTGAGCTGAGGAAGAATTTATTCTCTCAGAGGGATGTAAATCTTTGGAATTCTCTGCGTCAGAGGGCTGGAGGCTGCAGGTGGTCGGGTACAAAAAATAATCCAAATGGCTCACAGAATGTTACCTTTTATATCCAGTGGGTAGAATGCAACGGGGAGGAAGTTTTGCTCCAGCTGTACAAAGTCCCGGTTAGCCCACACCTGGAGCACTGTGTACAGTTCTGGGGCCCACACAAAGGGTATATTGACCTTGGAAGGTGCAGTGTAGTTTCACCAGAATGTTAGCCGGGCTCCAAGGGTTAGATTATATGGGGAGATGGCACAGACTCGGCTTGTATTCCTGGAATATAGAAGGTTAAGGGCCGATTTGATTGAGGATTTTAGGGTTTTGAAAGGAATTGGTCGGGTAGAGAGAGAGAAACATTATCCGTTGGTGGGGAAGTCCAGGAGAATGGGACATACCCCAAAAATCAGAGCCAGGCCGTTCAGGAGTGATGTTCGGAATCATTATTTCACACAAAGGGAGGTAGAAGTGTGGAACTCTCTCCCACAAAAAGCAGTCGATGCTAGTTCAATTAATCATTTTAAATCAATAGATTGTTGCTAGCTAAGGGTATGAAGGGATATGGAGCCAAGGCAGGTGGATGGAGTTAAGACACAGGTCAGCCCTGATCTTTTTGAATGAAGGAACAAGCTCGAGAGGCTGAATAAGAACATAAGAATTAGGAGCAGGAGTCGGCCATTCGGCCCCTCGAGCCTGCTCCGCCATTCAATAAGATCACGGCTGATCTTTGACCTCAACTCCGCTTTCCTGCACTATCCCCATATCCCTCGATTCCCTTAATATCCAAAAATCTATCGATCTCAGCCTTGAATATACTCAGAGACTGAGCCTCCACAGCCCTCTGGGGCAGAGAATTCCAAAGATTCACCACCCTCTGAGTGAAGAAATTCCTCCTCATCTCAGTCCTAAATGGCCGACCCCTTATCCTGAGACTGTGACCCCTGGTTCTAGACTCCCCAGCCCGGGGGAAACATCCTCCCTGCATCTACCCTGTCAATCCCTGTCAGAATTTTGTATATTTCGATGAGATCACCTCTCATTCTTCTAAACTCTGGAGAATATAGGCCAAGTCTACACAATCTCTCCTCATAGGACAATCCCCCCATCCCAGGAATCAGTCTGGTGAACCTTCGCTGCACTCCCTCTATGGCAAGTATATCCTTCCTTGGGTAAGGAGACCAGAACTGTGCACAATACTCCAGGTGTGGACTCACCAGGGCCCGATATAATTGCAGTAAGACGTCTTTACTCTTATACTCAAATCCTCCTGTAATAAAGGCCAGCATACCATTTGCTTTAATCACTTGCTGTACCTGCCTGTTAACTTTCAGTGATTGGTGTACAAGGACACCCAGGTCCTCGTGTTCCTATAACTGCTCCTGGTTTAACGGATCTGAGGAATGAATGGATAGAAAGACTTGCATTTCTGTAGCGCCTTTCATAACCTCAAGGCATCCCAAAGCGCTTTACAGCCAATGAAGTACTTTTAGTGTAATTGTAGGAAATGTGGCAGCTAATGTGGCACAGCAAGCTCCCACACACAGCATTACCATAAATGACCAGAGATTGGATGAGAACGGGGTCCAGCTGTGATGCCTTGCAGAGTCCGATGGGGCACAATCACAGAAGTGAAGAACGGCCCAGATGTTGAGGGAGGTTGTGCCTGTGGAACCCAGGAGAGGAGGGGCAAGATTAGGGTAGGGGGGGAATGGAAAGAATTCTTCAAATAAGGGAGGTGTGAAAGGAGCTCTCTCTGATTCTGCTTTCTGAACCATGCTCTGCTCTCCCGGCAGGTTCGTACGTGACACTACTGTGCCCTTCGACTTCTTGTGAGGCCTTGTGCCAGATTGTCCTCGTGAAGGATCTAGCCAGCTCTTCCCTGAATGCGTCTTTGGCGCTGGATCCATCGTGGAGATCTCCCGACTTTTATATCGGCCTGGCCTTGGCTATTTTCTCCAGCTTCCTCATTGGGATCAGTGTCGTCCTGAAGAAGAAGGGGCTGCTGCGATTGGCTCAAGTGGGTGGCACTCGAGCAGGTAAGAGATTTGCCTCCAGTCTGCCCCACCCCAGGGCTGCTCAGGGCCAGGCCCAAGGCTCTGAAGTAACTGTGTCACTTTGGTTAATGTAGTAATTACAGAAGGATTGCGCAGGCTAGTCTAGCGGCTTTCTGGGCCGCAGTAGGGCTGTGCTTGTTGAGGCCATAAAATAACTTGTACTTCTGCCTCACCTTTCAACCTCAGGGGGCCTGAAGCTCTTCGCAGCCAATGAAGTAATCTTGAAGTGTAGTCACTGTTGCAATGGCAGCTAATTTGTGCATAGTAAGATCCCACAAACAGCAAGGTGGCAATGACCAGACAATCTCTTTCAGTGATGTTGGTTGAGGGATAAATATTGGCCAGGACGTTGGGGGGAACTCTCCTCTTTGAAATAGTGCCAAAGAGATCTGTCACGTCCACCTGTGAGAGCAGACAGGGCCTCGGTTTAACACCTCATCTGAAAGACGGCACCTCGGACTGTGCAGCTCTCCCTCAGCACTGCACTAGGGGTGTCAGCCTAGATTATGGGCTCAAGTTTCTCGAGGGTCACTTTCAGTAATGCTGCCCCCCCCCGATGGTTGATGAGAGGCGGGTCTGTGCTCATGATGATCACCTTCACCCCGCCCTCCAAACCCCCACCCCCCCCCCCCCGCCGCCTCATCACTGTTCACTCATATCCCTGTGGAAGCTGGACACTCCCCTACGGAAATAGCTCAGTCATTGAGGTCCAGCCCTGAATCCCAGCTCAGTGAGGGAGCTCTGAATCCCAGCTCAGTGAGGGAGCCCTGAATCCCACCTCAGTGAGTGAGCCCTGAATCCCAGCTCAGTGAGTGAGCCCTGAATCCCAGCTCAGTGAGGGAGCCCTGAATCCCAGCTCAGTGAGGGAGCCCTGAATCCCAGCTCAGTGAGGGAGCTCTGAATCCCAGCTCAGTGAGTGAACCCTGAATCCCAGCTCAGTGAGTGAGGGAGCAGCCCTGAATCCCAGCTCAGTGAGTGAGGGAGCAGCCCTGAATCCCAGCTCAGTGAGGGAGCTCTGAATCCCAGCTCAGTGAGTGAGGGACCAGCCCTGAATCCCAGCTCAGTGAGTGAGGGAGTAACCCTGAATCCCAGCTCAGTGACTGAGCCCTGAATCCCAGCTCAGTGAGTGAGCCCTGAATCCCAGCTCAGTGAGTGAGCCCTGAATCCCAGCTCAGTGAGTGAGCCCTGAATCCCAGCTCAGTGAGTGAGGGAGTAACCCTGAATCCCAGCTCAGTGAGGGAGCCCTGAATCCCAGCTCAGTGAGGGAGCCCTGAATCCCAGCTCAGTGAGTGAGGGAGCAGCCCTGAATCCCAGCTCAGTGAGTGAGCCCTGAATCCCAGCTCAGTGAGTGAGGGACCAGCACTTTCCCGACCTCAGGAGGACCAAAGCACTTTACAGCTACGAGTTAACGAGGAAGTGAATCACACGGAAAGTCCCAGAGGGTGCAGGGAGGAGGTTTTTAGTGGTGACAGATCTTTCCCTAGGCCCTGCCCCCTCGCCCCACTCCATTAGACATTGAAAGGGATGAGATTCCACACTGAGTACAGGTGTGCACACTCGCGGTTTGAGAAAGAAAGACTTGCATTTCTGCAGAGCCTTTTACAACATCATTCCCAAGGCGCTTTACAGCCAATGAAATATTTTTGAGGTGTAGTCACTGCTGTAAAGTCGGAAAAGTGGCAGCCAATTTGTGCACAGCAAGCTCCCACAAACAACAATGTGATGATGACCAGACAATCTGTTTCAGTGATGTTGGTTGAGGGATAAACATTGGGCAGAATCCCGGGCGAAATATTCTTCCCTTGATCTGGACGTGGCCCTGGGCTCTCTCTAGTTACGCGTTTCTCAGCTGCAGGATATGTTGTTGTGTACACTCTGTGCAGTGACTTTGCCTTTCTCGCTCTTGTGTGTTCCAGGGGACGGTGGCCATGGTTACCTGAAGGATTGGATGTGGTGGGCCGGCCTACTAACAAGTAAGTACCAAACCTGGGGAACCGGTGAATACCGTTGCCAGTGTTTGCTGAAATAAGAGAAGGCCACATTCCATTTGTGAACAACATGTCCCAGGGAGTAATGAGAAGTCTCAGAGCCACTAAATCTACCGTTCCACCGATTCTTCGGTACTTTTGTTCAACCGTAAACAGGCACAAAATATACTGAGGGAGCGCCGCACTGTCAGGGGGCAGTACTGAGGGAGTGCCGCACTGTCAGGGGGCAGTACTGAGGGAGCGCACACTGTCGGAGGGGCAGTACTGAGGGAGCACCGCACTGTCAGGGGGCAGTACTGAGGGAGTGCTGCACTGTCGGAGGGGCAGTACTGAGGGAGCACCGCACTGTCGGAGGGGCAGTACTGAGGGAGAGCTGCACTGTCAGAGGGGCAGTACTGAGGGAGCACCGCACTGTCGGAGGGCCAGTACTGAGGGGGAGCTGCACTGTCAGAGGAGCAGTACTGAGGGAGCACCGCACTGTCGGAGGGCCAGTACTGAGGGAGAGCTGCACTGTCGGAGGGGCAGTACTGAGGGAGTGCTGCACTGTCGGAGGGGTAGTACTGAGGGAGCGCTGCACTGTCGGAGGGGCAGTACTGAGGGAGAGCTGCACTGTCGGAGGGGCAGTACTGAGGGAGTGTTGCACTGTTGGAGGGGCAGTACTGAGGGAGCGCCGCACTGTCGGAGGAGCAGTACTGAGCGAGTGCCGCACTGTCGGAGGGGCAGTACTGAGGGAGCGCTGCACTGTCGGAGGGGCAGTACTGAAGGAGCGCCGCACTGTCGGAGGGACAGTACTGAGGGAGTGCCGCACTGTCGGAGGGGCAGTACTGAGGGAGAGCTGCACTGTCGGAGGGGCAGTACTGAGGGAGAGCCGCACTGTCGGAGGGACAGTACTGAGGGAGTGCTGCACTGTCAGAGGGGCAATACTGAGGGAGCGCCGCACTGTCGGAGGGGAGTACTGAGGGAGTGCCGCACTGTCGGAGGGGCAGTACTGAGGGAGCGCTGCACTGTCGGAGGGGCAGTACTGTGGGAGCGCTGCACTGTCGGAGGGGCAGTACTGAGGGAGTGCTGCACTGTCGGAGGGGCAGTACTGAGGGAGTGCTGCACTGTCGGAGGGGCAGGGGAGTTATCCCCAATGTCCTGACCAATATTTATCCCTCAATCAACATAACAAAAACAACTTATCTGGTCATAGAAACATAGAAACATAGAAAATAGGTGCAGGAGTAGGCCATTCAGCCCTTCTAGCCTGCACCGCCATTCAATGAGTTCATAGCTGAACATGAAACTTCAGTACCCCCTTCCTGCTTTCACGCCATACCCCTTGATCCCCCGAGTAGTAAGGACTTCATCTAACTCCCTTTTGAATATATTTAGTGAATTGGCCTCAACTACTTTCTGTGGCAGAGAATTCCACAGCTTCACCACTCTCTGGGTGAAGAAGTTTCTCCTCATCTCGGTCCTAAATGGCTTACCCCTTATCCTTAGACTGTGACCCCTGGTTCTGGACTTCCCCAACATTGGGAACATTCTTCCTGCATCCAACCTGTCCAAACCCGTCAGAATTTTAAACGTTTCTATGAGGTCCCCTCTCACTCTTCTGAACTCCAGTGAATACAAGCCCAGTTGATCCAGTCTTTCTTGATAGGTCAGTCCCACCATCCCGGGAATCAGTCTGGTGAATCTTCGCTGCACTCCCTCAATAGCAAGAATATCCTTCCTCAAGTTAGGAGACCAAAACTGTACACAATACTCCAGGTGTGGCCTCACCAAGGCCCTGTACAACTGTAGTAACACCTCCCTGCCCCTGTATTCAAATCCCCTCGCTATGAAAGCCAACATGCCATTTGCTTTCTTAACTGCCTGCTGTACCTGCATGCCAACCTTCAATGACTGATGTACCATGACACCCAGGTCTCGTTGCATCTTCCCTTTTCCTAATCTGTCACTATTCAGATAATAGTCTGTCTCTCTGTTTTTACCACCAAAGTGGATAACCTCACATTTATCCACATTATACTTCATCTGCCACGCATTTGCCCACTCACCTAACCTATCCAAGTCACTCTGCAGCCTCATAGCATCCTCCTCGCAGCTCACACTGCCACCCAACTTAGTGTCATCCGCAAATTTGGAGATACTACATTTAATCCCCTCGTCTAAATCATTAATGTACAATGTAAACAGCTGGGGCCCCAGCACAGAACCTTGCGGTACCCCACTAGTCACTGCCTGCCATTCTGAAAAGTACCCATTTACTCCTACTCTTTGCTTCCTGTCTGCCAACCAGTTCTCAATCCACATCAGCACACTACCCCCAATCCCATGTGCTTTAACTTTGCACATTAATCTCCTGTGTGGGACCTTGTCGAAAGCCTTCTGAAAGTCCAAATATACCACATCAACTGGTTCTCCCTTGTCCACTCTACTGGAAATATCCTCAAAAAATTCCAGAAGATTTGTCAAGCATGATTTCCCTTTCACAAATCCATGCTGACTTGGACCTATCATGTCACCATTTTCCAAATGCGCTGCTATGACATCCTTAATAATTGATTCCATCATTTTACCCACTACTGATGTCAGGCTGACCGGTCTATAATTCCCTGTTTTCTCTCTCCCTCCTTTTTTAAAAAATGGGGTTACATTGGCTACCCTCCACTCGATAGGAACTGATCCAGAGTCAATGGAATGTAGGAAAATGACTGTCAATGCATCCGTTATTTCCAAGGCCACCTCCTTAAGTACTCTGGGATGCAGTCCATCAGGCCCTGGGGATTTATCGGCCTTCAATCCCATCAATTTCCCCAACACAATTTCCCGACTAATAAAGATTTCCCTCAGTTCCTCCTCCTTACTTGACCCTCTGACCCCTTATCACATTGCTGTTTGTGGGAGCTTGCTGTGCACAAATTAGCTGCCGCGTTTCCTACATTACAACAGTGACTACACTCCAAAAGTATTTCATTGGCTGTAAAGCGCCTTGAGACATCTTGAGATTGTAAAAACAAATATATAAATGGAAGATATTCTTTTTCTTTTCATTTTTCTTACTTTATTATAAGGGGAGGTTTCATACACGTGTTGAAAATCTTGAAGAGTTTTGATAGAGTAGCCATGGAGAACTGGTTTTCAGAGCAGACAGATTTAATGTGATTGGCAAAAGAGCCAGATGAGACATGAGAAAACATTTCTTTACGCAGCGAGGAGTTGTGATCTGGAACGCGCTGCCTGAAAGATTGAATAGTAACTTTCAAAAGGGAACTGGATAAATACTTGAAGCAAAACCACTAGCCGGGCTGTGGGGAGAGAGCGGGGGGAGTGGGACTGATTGGATCACTCTGTCACAGAGCCAGCACAGGCTCGATGGGCCGAACAGCCGCCTCCTGTGTGCTGTATCATTCTCCAATGATTTCTTTAAAGATTCTCCGGACCGTGAGATTTATTCTGTTTGCAACTCTAATTCTGCCCTCCTGAGCATCCCTGATTATAATCGCTCCACCATCGGTGGCCGTGCCTTCTGTTGCCGGGACCCCAAGCTCTGGAACTCCCTCCCTAAACCTCTCCGCCTCTCTACCTCTCTCTCCTCCTTCAAGACGCTCCTTAAAACCTCCCTCCGTGACCAAGCTCACCTGCTCTAATTTCCCCTTATCCAGCTCGGTGTCAAATTTGTATCTCATAATACTCCTGTGAAGGGCCTGGGAATGTTTCACCACGTTAAAGGTGCTATATAAATGCAAGTTGTTGGAGCTCGTTCGTTCCCTTCCCAGATCAGATCCGTTTACTGTCTCCTCCTTCGTTTACACTGAGGCAAAAAACGTATTGATGCAGCCTGTGTAACATCATTGTCCTGCCCCCAGCTGATCCCACTTTCAGGGGCCCCACTCCATCCCTCCATTTTGCTTTTCTCTTAAAACCATTATTATCCTTTGCTTCTCTCGCCATATTAATTCAGTGCCATTTTCCCTCCTGGGCTTAAGCCGGCACAGATACGATGGGCCAAATGACTCCGCCTCTGCTGGATCATTCCAAGAAATGTCTTTTTCTTCCTTTGAGTTCATAGAATCACAGAAATTTACAGCACGGAAGGAGGCCATTCGGCCCATCGTGTCTGCGCCGGCCGACCAAGAGCTACCCAGCCTAATCCCACCTTCCAGCTCTCGGTCCGTAGCCCTGTGGGTTACGGCACTTCAGGTGCACATCCAGGTACTGTTTAAATGTGGGGAGGGTTTCTGCCTCTACCACCCTTTCAGGCCGTGAGTTCCAGACCCCCACCACCCTCTGGGTGAAGACATTTCCATCCAAATCCCCTCTAAACCTCCCCCCAATTACTTTAAATCGATGCCCCCTGGTTGTTGACCCCTCTGCTAAGGGAAACAGGTCCTTCCTGTCCACTCTATCCAGGCCCCTCATAATTTTATACACCTCAATCAGGTCTCCCCTCAGCCTCCTCTGTTCCAAAGAAAACAAACCCAGCCTATCCAATCTTTCCTCATAGCTAAAATTCTCCAGTCCAGGCGACATTATGTAAATCTCCTCTGTACCCTCTCCAGTGCAATCACATCTTTCCTGTAATGTGGTGACCAGAACTGCACGCAGTACTCCAGCTGTGGCCTAACCAGTGTTTTATACAGTTCAAGTATAACTTCCCTGCTCTTGTATTCCATGCCTCGGCTAATAAAGGCAAATATTCCGTATGCCTTCTTAACCACCTTATCTACCTGTCCTGCTACCTTCAGGGATCTGTGGACCTGCACTCCCAGGTCCCTCTGTTCCTCTACACTTCTCAGTGTCCTACCATTTAAAGTGTATTCCCTTGCCTTGTTAGACCTCCCCAAATGCATTACATAAGAACATAAGAAATAGGAGCAGGAGTCGGCCATACTGCCCCTCGAGCCTGCTCCGCCATTTAATAAGATCATGGCTGATCCGATCATGGACTCAGCTCCACTTCCCCGCCCGCTCCCCATAACCCCTTATCCCCTTATCGTTTAAGAAACTGTCTATTTCTGTCTTAAATTTATTCAATGTCCCAGCTTCCACAGCTCTCTGAGGCAGCGAATTCCACAGATTTACAACCCTCCGAGAGAAGAAATTTCTCCTCATCTCAGTTTTAAATGGGTGGCCCCTTATTCTAAGATCATGCCCCCTAGTTCTAGTCTCCCCCATCAGTGGAAACATCCTCTCTGCATCCACCTTGTCAAGCCCCCTCATAATCTTAAACCCTGTATAACTGTAGCAAGACTTCCCTACTTTTATACTCCATCCCCTTTGCAATAAAGGCCAAGGTTCCATTGGCCTTCCTGATCACTTGCTGTACCTGCATACTAACCTTTTGTGTTCCATGCACAAGTATCCCCAGGTCCCGCTGTACTGCAGCACTTTGCAATCTTTCTCCATTTAAATAATAACTTGCTCTTTGATTTTTTCTGCCACTTCTCCGGATTGAATACCATTTGCCACTGTTCTGCCCACCTGACCAGTACATTGATATCTTCCTGCAGTCCGCAGCTTTCTTCTTCATTATCAACCACACGGCCTATTTTAGTATCGTCTGTAAACTTCTTAATCATACCCCCAACATTCAAGTCCAACTCATTGATGTATACCATAAAAAGCAAGGGACCCAGCACTGAGCCCTGCGGAACCCCACTGGAAACATCCTTCCAGTCACAAAAACACCCATCAACCATTACCCTTTGCTTCCTGCCTCTGAGCCAATTTTGGATCCAACTTGTCACTTTGCCCTGGATCCCATGGGCGTTAACTTTTGTGACCAGTCTGCCATGTGGGACCTTATCAAAAGCTTTGCTAAAATCCATATCCACTACATCATACACACTGCCCTCATCGACCCTCCTGGTTACCTCCTCGAAAAATTCAATCAAGTTAATCAGACACGACCTTCCCTTAACAAATCCATGCTGACTGTCCTTGATTAATCCACGTCTTTCCAAATGAAGATTTATCCTGTCACTCAGGAATTTTTCCAATAATTTTCCCACCACTGAGGTTAGGCTGACTGGCCTGTAATTACTCAGTCTATCCCTTTCCCCCTTTTTAAACAAAGGTACAACATTAGCAGTCCTCCAGTCCTCCAGTCCTCTGGCACCAGAGAGGATTGGGAAATGATGGTCAGAGCCTCTGCTATTTCCTCTTTTGCTTCTCTTAACAACCTGGGATACGTTTCATCCGGGCCTGGGGATTTATCCACTTTCAAAGCTGCTAAGCCCCATGATACTTCCTCTCTCACTATGTTTATCTCGTCTCATATTTCACACTCCTCCTCCCTCATTGCAAAGTCTGCATCGCCCCTCTCTATTGTGAAAACAGATGCAAAATATTCATTAAGAACCATACCCACATCTTCTGCCTCCACACACAGATTTCCTTTATAGTCTCTAATAGCCCCCACTCTTTCTCTAGTTATCCTCTGGTTCTTAATGTGTTTATAAAACATCTTTGGGTTCCCCCTGATTTTACTTACCAACATTCTTTCATGCTCTCTCTTTGCTTTCCTGATATCTTTAATTGCACTTCTTATACACCTCTAGAGTTGTTTAGCAGTTTTGTTCAACCAGGCTGGAGTTTTGTTCAGCTACACATTGGTCACATCCTAAAAGACTTGCATTTATATAGCGCCTTTCATAGCCACCGGACGTCCCAAAGAGCTTTACAGCCAATGAAGTATTTTTGAAGTGTAGTCACTGTTGTAATGTAGGAAACATGGCAGCCAATTTGCGCACAGCAAGCTCCCACAAACAGCAATGTGATAATGAGCAGATTATCTGTCTTAAATGTGAGATAAGTATTGGCTAGGTCACTGGGAAGAACTCCCCTGCTCTTTTACAAAATAGTGTCATGGGATCTTTTACATTCACCTGATCGGGTAAACGGGGCCTCGGTTTAATGTCTCATCCGAAAGACGGCATCTCTGATACCGCAGCACTCCCTCAGTACTGCCCCTCCAACAGTGCGGCGCTCCCTCAGTACTGCCCCTCCGACAGTGCGGCGCTCCCTCAGTACTGCCCCTCCGACAGTGCGGCACTCCCTCAGTACTGCCCCTCCGACAGTGCGGCGTTCCCTCAGTACTGCCCCTCCGACAGTGCGGCACTCCTTCAGTACTGCCCCTCCGACAGTGCGGCACTCCCTCAGTACTGCCCCTCCGACAGTGCGATACTCCCTCAGTACTGCCCCTCCGACAGTGCGGCACTCCCTCAGTACTGCCCCTCCGACAGTGCGGCGCTCCCTCAGTACTGCCCCTCCGACAGTGCGGCGCTCCCTCAGTACTGCCCCTCCGACAGTGCGGCACTCCCTCAGTACTGCCCCTCCGACAGTATGGCACTCCCTCAGTACTGCCCCTCCGACAGTGCGGCACTCCCTCAGTACTGCCCCTCCGACAGTGCGGCGCTCCCTCAGTACTGCCCCTCCGACAGTGCGGCACTCCCTCAGTACTGCCCCTCCGACAGTGCGGCGCTCCCTCAGTACTGCCCCTCCGACAGTGCGGCACTCCCTCAGTACTGCCCCTCCGACAGTGCGGCGCTCCCTCAGTACTGCCCCCCGACAGTGCGAGACTCCCTCAGTACTGCCCCTCCGACATAGAAACATAGAAAATAGGTGCAGGAGTAGGCCATTCGGCCCTTCTAGCCTGCACCGCCATTCAATGAGTTCATGGCTGAACATTCAACTTCAGTACCCCATTCCTGCTTTCTCGCCATACCCCTTGATCCCCCTAGTAGTAAGGACCTCATCTAACTCCTTTTTGAATATATTTAGTGAATTGGCCTCAACAACTTTCTGTGGTAGAGAATTCCACAGGTTCACCACTCTCTGGGTGAAGAAGTTCCTCCGCATCTCGGTCCTAAATGGCTTACCCCTTATCCTTAGACTGTGACCTCTGGTTCTGGGCTTCCCCAACATTGGGAACATTCTTCCTGCATCTAACCTGTCTAACCCCGTCAGAATTTTAAATGTTTCTATGAGGTCCCCTCTCATTCTTCTGAACTCCAGTGAATACAAGCCCAGTTGATCCAGTCTTTCTTGATAGGTCAGTCCCGCCATCCCGGGAATCAGTCTGGTGAACCTTCGCTGCACTCCCTCAATAGCAAGAATGTCCTTCCTCAGGTTAGGAGACCAAAACTGTACACAATACTCCAGGTGTGGCCTCACCAATGCCCTGTACAACTGTAGCAACACCTCCCTGCCCCTGTACTCAAATCCGCTCGCTATGAAGGCCAACATGCCATTTGCTTTCTTAACCGCCTGCTGCACCTGCATGCCAACCTTCAATGACTGATGTACCATGACACCCAGGTCTCGTTGCACCTCCCCTTTTCCTAATCTGTCACCATTCAGATAATAGTCTGTCTCTCTCAGTACTGCCCCTCCGACAGTGCGGCACTCCCTCAGTACTGCCCCTCCGACAGTGCGGCACTCCCTCAGTACTGCCCCTCCGACAGTGCGGCACTCCCTCAGTACTGCCCCTCTGACAGTGCGGCACTCCCTCAGTACTGCCCCTCCGACAGCGCGGCGCTCCCTCAGTACTGCCCCTCCGACAGTGCAGCACTCCCTCAGTACTGCCCCTCCAACAGTGCAGCACTCCCTCAGTACTGCCCCTCCAACAGTGCAGCGCTCCCTCAGTACTGCCCCTCCGACACTCCCTCAGTACTGCCCCTCCGACACTCCCTCAGTACTGCCCCTCCGACAGTGCAGCGCTCCCTCAGTACTGCCCCTCCGACACTCCCTCAGTACTGCCCCTCCGACACTCCCTCAGTACTGCCGCTCCGACAGTGCTAGGGTGCTATGGCTGATGTCCCTGAAGGAACTCCACAGTTCTGCCGTTCCCATGGCCGTGTTCACAGCTGCCCGGGTCACTCTGACAAAATCTCTCAAGCGCATAAAGTAGATCCAATTAAAACTTGGTGATTTTGTTTGGGATTTTATAACGTCACCAATCCTTGAAGTATGATAACATCCTGATCACTGGAGCTGAAAGCCTCGCCCATCTTTTATTTTGGAGATTTGATGAGCTCAGTTACTCGTAATTCAATCCTTGTTGGCTTTTTTATAAACAGAATTACAAACAGTCAACTGCCAGCTCTGGAGACCCCACGCAGCAATGCTCCATTCTGGCAGCACTGGCTGATCTTACTGCCACTCTCAATGGCTCCGTTTAGACCACGTGGTGATCTGTGTGCCTGAGGGACTCTGGAGAGGGATCACGCGACACCCACTGGTACACCTGAAGCTTTCCGTGACCGGTGACCGGTGAGCAGGTGACTAGCGGTAGCATTAATGAAAGGAACCAGACCGTGGTTTACATAGGACCAGGAGGGGGCCATTCAGCCCCTCGAGCTTGTTCCACCATTCAATGTGATCAGGGCTGATCTGTATCTTAACTCCATCCACCCGTCATGGCTCCATATCCTTAATGGACCTTAAATCTGGCACCAAGCTCATGGTCTACAGGGCAGTGGTGATACCCGCCCTCCTGTATGGCTCAGAGACGTGGACTATATGTAGCAGGCACCTCAAGTCGCTGGAGAAATACCACCAGTGCTGCCTCCGCAAGATCCTGCAAATCCCCTGGGAGGACAGACGCACCAACGTTAGTGTCCTCGACCAGGCCAACTTCCCCAGCATTGAAGCACTGACCACACTCGACCAGTTCCGCTGGGCAGGGCCACATTGTTCGCATACCCGACACGAGACTCCCAAAGCAAGCGCTCTACTCGTAACTCCGACACGACAAACGAGCCCCAGGTGGGCAGAGGAAACGTTACAAGGACACCCTCAAAGCCTCCCTGATAAAGTGCAACATCCCCACCGACACCTGGGAGTCCCTGGCCAAAGACCACCCGAAATGGAGGAAGAGCATCCGGGAGGGCGCTGAGCACCTCGAGTCTCGTCGCCGAGAGCATGCAGAAACCAAGCGCAGGCAGCGGAAGGAGCGTGCGGCAAACCAGTCCCACCCTCCCCTTCCCTCAACCACTGTCTGTCCCACCTGTGACTGAGACTGTGGCTCTCGTATTGGACTGTTCAGCCACCTAAGGACTCACTTATAGAGTGGAAGCAAGTCTTCCTCGATTCCGAGGGACTGCCTAAGATGGTGACATCCCTTAATACCCTTGTCTAGCAAATATCTATTGATCTCATATTTAAAATGATTAATTGAGCTAACATCTAGTGCTTTTAGTAGGGGAGTTCCACACTTCAACTCCCCTTTATGTGAAGAAGTGTTTCCTAAGGGATTTGTTTGGGTATTTATAACCTCACCAATCCTTGTATTATTTGAGTGGAGCATTTGAATCCAGGGTTGAAATGCTGACGTGATGTTTACGCAGTTGTTTTCCACATCATTTAACATGACGTGGATCTTATACATGACTAAAAAATAAAAGGAGCTTAAATTTATTGGAATAATATTCTTGTGCAATGTTTTTGCACCTAATCGAAGGCAGGTCAAAATAAAACCACGACAAGGAAGTCAGAGTTGCAATTCAAGGCAGAGTTGCCTGGGGCCAGTGTTTATACTGGTGTGGGCTTTGCAATGAGAGAGTGAACAAATAAATCCTCTTTAGTTTACCCAAATAATAACACAACAATCGGTAACTAAATCTGCTGAGTGGCGTTAGTTTCAGCGATTTATTTCCTGGTCTGGTATTAGTAACTGGCAGAAAAGTTGACTATTCCAACGTTCTCCTGGCAGGCCTCCCATTTTCCACCCTCCGTAAACAAACTAATCCAATACTCGGCTGCCCCATGTCCTAACTCGCACCCAGTCCCACTCACCCATCACCCCCTGTGCTCACTGCCCCATGTCCTAACTCACACCCAGTCCCACTCACCCATCACCCCCTGTGCTCACTGCCCGTGTCCTAACTCACACCCAGTCCCGCTCACCCATCACCCACTGTGCTCACTGACCCCGTGTCATAACTCGCACCGAGTCCCACTCACCCATCACCCCCTGTGCTCACTGCCCCCGTGTCCTAACTCACACCCAGTCCCACTCACCCATCACCCCCTGTGCTCACTGCCCCCGTGTCCTAACTCACACCCAGTCCCGCTCACCCATCACCCACTGTGCTCACTGCCCCGTGTCCTAACTCACACCCGGTCCCGCTCACCTATCACCCACTGTGCTCACTGCCCCCGTGTCCTAACTCACACCCAGTCCCGCTCACCCATCACCCCCTGTGCTCACTGCCCCGTGTCCTAACTCACACCGAGTCCCGCTCACCCATCACCCCCTGTGCTCGCTGCCCCGTGTCCTAACTCGCACCCAGTCCCGCTCACCCATCACCCCCTGTACTCACTGCCCCGTGTCCTAACTCGCACCCAGTCCCGCTCACCCATCACCCCCTGATTTTAATATTCACATCTGGCTCTTCAAATGCCTTGATTTTAATATTCACATCCGGCTCTTCAAATCTCTGTTTCCTCGCCCCTCCCTATCTCTGTAACCTCCTCCAGCCCCACAACCCCCCCGAGATCTCTGCGCTCCTCCAATTCTGACCTCTTTCGCGTTCCCGATTTTCATCGCTCCATTAGTGACCGTGCCTTCAACTGCCTGGGCCTAAATGCTGGAATTCCCTCCCTGCACCTCGCTGCCTCTCTACTTCCTTTAATATGCTTCTTAAAACCTACTGTCATCTGTTCTAATATTTTCTTTTGCATCATATTTTGTTTGATAATGCTCCTGTGAAGTGCCTTCGGATGTTTTACTATGTTAAAGGCACTATATAAATGCAAGTTGTTGTATATGAAGTCATTAAAACGCTAATGGGCCATTGCTATGAAAGTTATCCGTTATCAGTAACAGTCACTGTGTTCCAACGGTAATTCACTGTGCTTTGATCTGGACCAGCCACATAAATACTGTGGCTACAAGAGCGGGTCAGAGGCTGGGTATTCTGTGGAGAGTGTCTCACCTCCTGATTCCCCAAAGCCTTTCCACCATCTACAAGACACAAGTCAGGAGTGTGATGGAACACTCCCCACTTGCCTGGATGGTGCAGCTCCAACACTCGAGAAGCTCGACACCATCCAGGACAAAGCAGCCACTTGATCGGCCCCCCATCCACCACCTTCAACATTCACTCCCTCCACCACCGGCGCCCCCTGGCTGCAGTGTGTACCATCTACACCTCCACCTTCTCAAGGGGCAATTAGGGATGGGCAATAAATGCCGGCCTACGATGCCCATATTCCCAGAAAGAATTAAAAAACATTTTTTTTACAAATATTTTTTAAAAGGCGCCATATAAATCCAAGTATTGTATATCCAATGATGCACTAATCCCGAGTCTCATGTCTCTTCCAGTGGGGAGTGGAGAAGCTATGAACTTTGCTGCGTATGCTTTTGCTCCTGCAACGGTTGTCACTCCGCTGGGAGCCCTCAGTGTCCTCATCAGGTATGCCCAACCAGCCCAACCAGCACCAACGCAATCCTAGCTTCCTAGAATATTCATTCTCGTTCCCCCACCCTCCCCGCCCCCCCGCCTCCTGAAGGTGCTGACTCCTTACTGTATTACAGTCCCACAGCAGCCACTCACACACAGCTGTCATCTCAAACTGTAATTTTACCCCTCAGTGTGGAGTAAATGTTCTAACATAAGAACATAAGTAGGCCATCTAGCCCCTCGAGCCGGCTCCGCCACTCAACAAGATCATGGCTGATCTGGTGCAGTGCGGAGAGTTAAGTTAAATGAGGTGGGTTTGGATGTGGAATGCCTGACACCGACCCGACCAGCTTCCCCTTTTCTAGAACCCTAGAGTCACCTGCAGCAATGCAGCACTCCCGCAGGGCTGGCCCAGATTAGGGGCACAAGTCGTGGAGTAGGGCTAGAAATAGTGGATGCATTGGTGGTCATTTTCCAACAGTCTATCGACTCTGGATCAGTTCCTATGGACTGGAGGGTAGCTAATGTAACACCACTTTTTAAAAAAGGAGGGAGAGAGAAAACGAGGAATTATAGACAGGTTAGCCTGACATTGATGGTGGGGAAAATGCTGGAATCAATTATTAAAGATGAAATAGCAGCGCATTTGGAAAGCAGTGACAGGAGCGGTCCAAGTCAGCATGGATTTATGAAAGGGAAATCATGATTGACACATCTTCTGGAATTTTTTGAGGATGTAACTAGCAGAGTGGACAAGGGAGAACCAGTGGATGTGGTGTATTTGGACTTTCAAAAGGCTTTTGACAAGGTCCCACACAAGAGATTGGTGTGCAAAATCAAAGCACATGGTATTGGGGGTAATATACTGACGTGGATAGAGAACTGGTTGGCAGACAGGAAGCAGAGAGTCGGGACAAACAGGACCTTTTCAGAATGGCAGCCAGTGACTAAGTGGGGTGCCGCAGGGCTCAGTGCTGGGACCCCAGCTATTTACAATATATATCAATGATTTAGATGAAGGAATTGAATGTAATATCTCCAAGTTTGCAGATGACACTAAGCTGGGTGGCGGTGTGAGCTGCGAGAAGGATGCTAAGAGGCTGCAGGGTGATTTGGACAGGTTAGGTGAGTGGGCAAATACATGGCAGATGCAGTATAATGTGGATAAATGTGAGGTTATCCACTTTGGTGGCAAAAACACAAAGGCAGAATATTATCTGAATGGCGGCAGATTAGGAAAAGGGGAGGTGCAACGAGACCTGGGTGTCATGGTACATCAGTCATTGAAGGTTGGCATGCAGGTTCAGCAGGCGGTGAAGAAGGTAAATGGTATGTTGGCCTTCATAGCGAGGGGATTTGAGTATAGGAACAGGGAGGTCTTACTGCAGTTGTACAGGGCCTTAGTGAGGCCTCACCTGGAATATTGTGTTCAGTTTTGGTCTTCTAATCTGAGGAAGAACATTCTTGCTATTGAGGGAGTGCAGCGAAGGTTCACCAGACTGATTCCTGGGATGGCAGGACTGACATATGAGGAGAGACTGGATCAACTGGGCCTGTATTCACTGGAGTTTAGAAGGATGAGAGGGGATCTCATAGAAATATATAAAATTCTGACGGGACTGGACAGGGTAGATGCAGGAAGAATGTTCCCGATGTTGGGGAAGTCCAGAACCAGGGGCATAGTCTTAGGATAAGCGGTAAAGCCATTTAGGACTGAGATGAGGAGAAACTTCTTCACTCAGAGAGTTGTTAACCTGTGGAATTCCCTGCCGCAGAGAGTTGTTGAGGCCAGTTCATTGGATATATTCAAGAGGGAGTTAGATATGGCCCTTACAGCTCAGGGGATCAAGGGGTATGGAGAGAAAGCAGGAAAGGGTTACTGAGGGAATGATCAGCCATGATCTTATTGAATGGTGATGCAGGCTCGAAGGGCCGAATGGCCTACTCCTGCATCTATTTTCTATGTTCCTATGTGAAGTCTCGGCCCTCTGACCTAGAGACGAGAGAGATGGCAAATCAGTCAAACCGTCTCAGGAGCCTGCATTGATAATTGCACTCCCGTCCGGCCCCAACATTCTGCAATCCCATCTCACAGCCCACCACCTCCGCTACACACCCATCCCCCATCCCCCTCCCCCACACACTTCCCCCCCCCACACACTCTTCTCCCCCCCCCCCACACACCCCCCAACACTCTCGCCCCCCCCCACACACCCCCCAACACTCTCGCCCCCCTCACACAGCCACACACCCCCCCCTCTCCCACCCCCCCACACACCCCCCCTCTCCCACACCCCCACCACTCTCGCGCCCCCCACACACCCACACCCCCTCACTCTCCCCCCACGCGCACACACACACACTCCCTCCCCCCACACACACCCCACCACTCACTCCCCCCTCACACACTTCCCCCCCCACACACACTCCCCCCACACACACACACACACTTCCCCCCCCACACACACACACACACCCCACCACCCACTCCCCCCCCCCCCACTCCCCCACCCACGCACACCCCCCACTCCACACACACACACACACCACTCTCCCCCCCACACGCTCCTCCCCCACACACACCCCCCCTCCACACACACACACCACTCTCCCCCCCCACACGCTCCTCCCCCACACACACCCCCCCTCCACACACACACACCACTCTCCCCCCCCCCACACACACCCCCCCTCCACACACACACACCACTCTCCCCCCCCACACGCTCCTCCCCCACACACACCCCCCCTCCACACACACACACCACTCTCCCCCCCCCACACGCTCCTCCCCCACACACACCCCCCCCACTCTCTACCCCCTACACTCCCCGCCCCCACACACACATCCCCCACCCCCCCCCCACACTACACCCCACCCCACTCCTGCGCCCCCCGTCGCTGTTTCGTTATCTGAGTAAGGTGTTTGGCAATGGCTGTGCTTTGCTGATTTCTGTCCTTATCCCCTCCCCCAGTGCTGTGCTATCTTCATACCTCCTGCAGGAGAGACTCAACCTGCTGGGGAAGCTGGGATGTGTGCTCTGCATTCTGGGGTCAACCGTGATGATGATGCACGCACCACAAGAGGAGGAGGTGAAAACACTGGAAGAAATGGCGCTAAAACTCAAAGATCCAGGTCAGTTTGGGAACAGAGAAGGGAATTACTCGCTTTAAAAAAAAAATCATTCTCGGGAGGAGGGCCGGCATTTATTGCCCATCCTGAATTGCCCTGAGAAGGTGGGGGTGGGGCCTTCTGGAACCGCTGGGAGTGGGTTTGACACAAACCGAGGGTCTCGCTCGGACACTTCAGAGGGAGGTTAAGGGTCAAACCATGTTGGTGTGGGACGGGAGTCACCTATAGGCCCAGCCCGGGTAAGGACGGCAGGTTTACCTCCCGAAAGGGACATCAGTGACCCGGGTGGGTTTTTATGCCATTCTGACAGCTTCATGGTCACAATACTGAGACCAGCTTTTTATTTCTAGATTTTATAAAAACGGAATTCAGATGTTCAAACTGCCGTGGTGGGATTTGAACTAACGATCCCGGAATCATTAGGCCAATAAATGACCACTGCATTACTGCACCCTTTACACTGCACTTAGCCTGTGTTGCACCGGAAGGTGCTTGATGCTCACGCCCAGGCGCATGAAGGTGAACCTGTGCAATTCCCCAAGGCTCGCCCCAATGAACACAAATGAAAATAAAACCCTCCGGGATCGTTAGTTCAAATCCCACCACGGCAGTTTGAACATCTGAATTCAGTTTCTAAAGCCCCAATTTTACCCCGGGATAGGCGGGAAGGCTGGGTGGGGAGGGGTGGGTAAGGGGGCGGATTGGAGAGTTAAGGAGTAAGCACATGCGAACATAAGAATTAGGACCAGGAGCAGGCCATGTGGCCCCTCGAGCCCGATCCGCCATTCAATGAGATCGTGGCTGATCTTTGACCTCAACTCCACTTTCCTGCTCTATCCCCATATCCCTTGATTACCTTAATATTTAAACATCTGCCGATCTCAGCCTTGAATATACTCAGAGCCTCAGCATCCACAGCCCTCTGGGGCAGAGAATTCCAAAGATTTACCACCCGTTGAATGAAGAAATTCCTCCTCATCTCAGTCCTAAATGGCCGACCCCTTATCCTGAGACTGTGTGACCCCTGGTTCTCGACTCCCCAGCCCGGGGGAAACACCCTCCCTGCACCTACCCTGTCAATCCCTCTCAGAATCTGTATGTTTCAACAAGATCACCTCATTCTCTAAACTCCAGAGAGTATCGGCCCAATGTACTAAACCTCTCCTCAAAGGACAACCCTCCCATCCCAGGAATCAATCCACTGAACCTTCGCTGTGTTATGTATGCATGTCAATGATGTACTGTAACACTAGACCTGAATGTACCTTCACCCTGTGTATACTATATCTGTACATCAGAGGGTGCTGCTGCTGGAGACCTAAGGGTCACCTGCACACTGCAGGTAACCCAGTATAAAAGGGAGCTCACCTCTTGGTGTCCTCACTCTAGGAGCTGAGATAAAGGACTAAGGTCACTACAGTTCAAGTACTACACCCCTGTCTCGTGGAGTCATTAAGAGAGTGCTTACACAATACGATGCACCGCCTCTAAGGCAAGGAGAGGGGTTGGGGGGAGTGTGGTGTGAAGTATTCCCACCTGGCAGGCAGGCAGGGTTAAGATCGTGTCTCTAAAGTTGCATCTTAAAGTATGTAACCGAACCAACCAGGGGGCAAGTTATCTTAGATCTGGTCCTGTGTAATGAGACAGGATTAATAAACAATCTCCTAGTAAAGGATCCTCTTGGAATGAGTGATCATAACATGATTGAATTTCAAATTCAGATGGAGGGTGAGAAAGTTGGATCTCTAACCAGCGTACTAAGCTTAAATAAAGGAGACTATGAAGGTATGAGGGCAGAGTTGGCTAAAGTGGACTGGGAAAATAAATTAAAGTGCAGGACGGTTGATGAACAGTGGTGTACATTTAAGGAGATATTTCACAACTCTCAAGAAAAATATATTCCAGTGAGGAGGAAAGGGCGTGGCTAACTGAAGAAATAAAGGACGGTATCCGATTAGAAACAAGGGCATACAAAGTGGCCAAAACTAGTGGGAGGACAGAAGACTGGGAAGCTTTTAAAAGCCAGCAAAGAATGACTAAAAAAATGATTAAGAAAGGGAAGATAGATTATGAAAGTAAACTAGCACAAAATATAAAAATAGATAGCAAGAGTTTTTATAGGTACATAAAAAGGAAAAGAGAGGTTAAAGTAAATGTTGGTCCCTTAGAGGACGAGACCGGGGAATAAGTAATGGGGAACATGGAGATGGCAGAAACTCTGAACAAATATTTTGTATCAGTCTTTACGGTAGAGGACACTAACAATATTCCGACAGTGGATAGTCAAGGGGCTATAGGGGGGAGGAACTTAACACAATCACAATCACTAAGGAGGTGGTACTCAGTAGGATAATGGGACTAAAGGCAGATAAATCCCCTGGACCTGAGGGCTTGCATCCTAGGGTCTTAAGAGAAGTAGTGGCAGGGACAGTGGATGCATTGGTTGTAATTTACCAAAATTCCCTGGATTCTGGGGAGGTCCCAGCAGATTGGAAAACTGCAAATGTAACGCCCCTATTTAAAAAAGGAGGCAGACAAAAAGCAGGAAACTATAGACCAGTTAGCCTAACATCTGTGGTTGGGAAATGTTGGAGTCCATTATTAAAGAAGCAGTAGCAGGACATTTGGAAAAGCAAAATTCAGTCAGGCAGAGTCAGCATGGATTTATGAAAGGGAAGTCATGTTTGACAAATTTGCTGGAATTCTTTGAGGATGTAACGAACAGGGTGGATAAGGGGGAACCAGTGGATGTGGTGTATTTGGACTTCCAGAAGGCATTCGATAAGGTGCCACTTAAAAGGTTACTGCACAGGATAAAAGTTCATGGATTGGGGGTAATATATTAGCATGGATAGAGGATTGGCTAACTAACAGAGAACAGAGAGTCGGGATAAATGGTTCATTCTCTAGTTGGCAATCAGTAGTTAGTGGGGTGTCGCAGGGATCAGTGCTGGGACCCCAACTATTTACAATCTATATTAACGACTTGGATGAAGGGACCGAGTGTAACGTAGCCAAGTTTGCTGACGATACAAAGATGGGAGGAAAAACAATGTATGAGGAGGACACAAAAAATCTGCAAAAGGACATAGACAGGCTACGTGAGTGGGCAAAAATTTGGCAGATGGAGTATAATGTTGGAAAGTGTGAGGTCATGCACTTTGGCAGAAAAAATCAAAGAGCAAGTTATTATTTAAATGGAGAAAGATTGCAAAGTGCTGCAGTACTGGGGGTCCTGGTGCATGAAACACAAAAGGTTAGTATGCAGGTACAGCAAGTGATCAGGAAGGCCAATGGAATCTTGGCCTTTATTGCAAAGGGGATGGAGTATAAAAGCAGGGAAGTCTTGCTACAGTTATACAGGGTATTGGAGGCAATTCAGAGAAGGTTCACTCGGTTGATTCAGGAGATGAGTGGGTTGACTTATGAGGAAAGGTTGAGTAGGTTGGGCCTCTACTCATTGGAATTCAGAAGAATGAGAGGTGATCTTATTGAAACATATAAGATTATGAGGGGGCTCGACAAGGTGGATGCAGAGAGGATGTTTCCACTGATGGGGGAGACTAGAACTAGAGGGCATGATCTTAGAATAAGGGGCCACCCATTTAAAACTGAGATGAGGAGAAATTTCTTCTCTCAGAGGGTTGTAAAGCTGTGGAATTCGCTGCCTCAGAGAGCTGTGGAAGCTGGGACATTGAATAAATTTAAAACAGAGATAGACAGTTTCTTAACCGCGAAGGGAATAAAGTCTTATGGGGAGCAGGCGGGGAAGTGGAGCTGAGTCCATGATCGGATCAGCCATGATCGTATTAAATGGCGGAGCAGGCTC
This sequence comes from Pristiophorus japonicus, assembly GCF_044704955.1. Classification (NCBI taxonomy): domain Eukaryota; kingdom Metazoa; phylum Chordata; class Chondrichthyes; family Pristiophoridae; genus Pristiophorus; species Pristiophorus japonicus. The sequence continues at coordinate 2,540,438 of NC_091980.1, read as the reverse complement.
GAGGGGCCGAATGGCCTGCACCTGCTCCTATTTATTATGTTCTTATTTCAATCAATGTTTTGTGTCTGTAGGGTTCCTGGTGTTTGCTTCCCTCTTGCTGATCGCAGTGCTGCTCCTCATCTTCTACATGGCTCCCAGACATGGCCACACCAACATCCTGGTCTACATCGCCATCTGCTCCCTCATCGGCGCTTTCTCCGTCTCGTCTGTGAAAGGGATCGATATTTCCATCCGCGGGTGCATCGCCCACCTTCCGGTGTACAAACACCCCTTAACCTGGATTCTCATCCTCTGCCTGCTGGCCTCCATTATCACCCAGATCAACTACTTGAACAAATCCCTGGACATTTTCAACACCTCGGTGGTCTACCCCATCTACTACGTGTTCTTCACCACCGTGGTCATCAGCACCTCGGTCATCCTGTTCAAGGAGTGGTACAGCATGTCTGCCGTCAACATCGTGGGCACCCTCACTGGCTTCAGCACCATCGTTCTTGGGGTTTTCATGCTTCACGTCTTTAAAGACCTGAATTTCAGCCTGAACAACTTGCCTCAGGTTCTCAAGGAGCAAGAGGGGACCTACGTGAGTCCCATGCTGAAACTGGACGACAAGCACGTCCATCTAGAAAGCATGGACAACGCAGTGTTCACCGAGGAGAAGTCCAGGGTCTTTGTTATTTATGGCTGAAGGTTTTAGATTTATAGACAATTTCATTGACGTGCTACTGTGAAAGAAAGACTTGCATTTATATAGCGCCTTTCACAACCACCGGATGTCTCAAAGCGCTTTACAGCCAATGAAGTACTTTTGGAGTGTAGTCACTGTTGTATTGTAGGAAATGGAGCAGTCAATTTGCACACAGCAAGCTCCCAGAAACAGCAATGTGATAACGACCAGATAATCTGTTTTAGTGATGTTGATTGAGGGATAAATATTGGCCCCAGGACACCGGGGAGAACTCCCCTGCTCTTTTTTGAAATAGTGCCATGGGATCTTTTACATCCACCTGGGAGGGGCAGACGGGGCCTCGGTTTGACCTCTCACCCGAAAGACGGCACCTCCGACAGCGCAGCATTTGAACCCACAACCTGCTGACTCAGAGGAGAGTATGTTACCCACTGAGCCACAGCTGGCACTTAATAAATGAGAGCCGGACTCGGGCAAACTATGAAACTATTTAATGTTTCTATGCAGCATCTGCTGATATCAAGCCGCAGATTTAATTCCCTGTGCCCAAAGACCCAGAGATTTCATTGGTGAAAGGTGGGATGATCCCACAGGATTTCAATTCAGTTCTGGTCCAGAATCTCCCTCACACCTCTTACACGTTACACCCGCTGTGGTATAACTGCAACCCTTGCAAAGGCATCTTTCATTTTAAATGGGTTTTAAATGCGAGAGGGATTGTACCCGTGATCAGCTCTGCTCTGCCTCTGGTCAGGATTGGGGGCTCAAATCAAGTGCCAGTGTCAAACTGATCAGACCTGGGGCATAATTAACAGGAAACTCTGCGATCTAACCCGCTCTAAGTCCCCACGTGACACTATCGCCACGGCACAACTTCCATTTTTATCAAAAACAGTGCAGTCTCGAAATGCATGTTTTCTTTCAGTTTTCGCCAGAGCTGATTTGCTGAATTGATTGTCAGCAAGTCTTCTCTCCCAGTCCTCTTACACTGTTTGCTTGTTGCTGGGTCACCAAAAAACCGGTATGTTATGTTAGCTCATCTCAATTAGAGGGGCGGTGCAGTTCACCTAGTGCCCTGGGCTAGGGAGGAGAGAATCAGCCATTGTTCCTGCTCCTGATCCCTATCCAGTGGGTAAAGTGTGTGTGTGTACACCATGTGAGCAAAGGATTGGAATGGAACTGTGTCCCACACAAAACCAGGAGAGCAACGCGCAGTGTGGGACTAAGCCCGATGTGGGACTGAGCCCCGAGGACCATGGCCCGGTGTGGGACTGAGCCCCGGGGAGCAGGGCCCAGTGTGGGACTGAGCCATGGGGAGCAGGGCCCAGTGTGGGACTGAGCCATGGGGAGCAGGGCCCGGTGTGGGACTGAGCCATGGGGAGGTGGGCCCTGTGTGGGATTGAGCCCCGGGGAGCAGGGCCTGGTGTGGGACTGAGCCATGGGGAGGGGGGCCCGGTGTGGGACTGAGCCCCGGGGAACAGGGCCCAGTGTGGGACTGAGCCCCGGGGAGCAGGGCCCGGTGTGGGACTGAGCCCCGGGGAACAGGGCCCAGTGTGGGACTGAGCCCCGGGGAACAGGGCCCAGTGTGGGACTGAGCCATGGGGAACAGGGCCCAGTGTGGGACTGAGCCCCGGGGAGGGGGGCCCGGTGTGGGACTGAGCCATGGGGAGGGGGGCCCGGTGTGGGACTGAGCCCCGGGGAGCAGGGCCCAGTGTGGGACTGAGCCATGGGGAGGGGGGCCCGGTGTGGGACTGAGCCCCGGGGAGCAGGGCCCGGTGTGGGACTGAGCCATGGGGAGGGGGGCCCAGTGTGGGACTGAACCCCGGGGAGCAGGGCCCAGTGTGGGACTGAGCCCCGAGGACCATGGCCCGGTGTAGGACTGAACCATGGGGAGCAGGGCCCAGTGTGGGACTGAGCCCCGGGGAGGGGGGCCCGGTGTGGGACTGAGCCCCGGGAAGGGGAGCCCAGTGTGGGACTGAGCCCCGGGAAGGGGAGCCCAGTGTGGGACTGAGCCATGGGGAGCAGGGCCCAGTGTGGGACTGAGCCCCGGGGAGGTGGGCCCAGTGTGGGACTGAGCCCCGAGGACCATGGCCCGGTGTGGGACTGAACCCTGGGGAGGTGGGCCCGATGAGGGACTGAGCCCCAGGAAGGGGGGCCCGATGAGGGATTGAGCCCCGGTGAGGTGGGCCCGGTGTGGGACTGAGCCCCGGGAAGGGGGGCCCGGTGTAGGACTGAGCCCCGAGGACCATGGCCCGGTGTGGGACTGAACCATGGGGAGCAGGGCCCGGTGTGGGACTGAACCCCGAGGACCATGGCCCGGTGTGGGACTGAACCATGGGGAGCAGGGCCCGGTGTGGGACTGAGCCCGGTGAGGTGGGCCCAGTGTGGGACTGAGCCCCGAGGACCATGGCCCGGTGTGGGACTGAACCATGGGGAGCAGGGCCCGGTGTGGGACTGAGCCCCGGGGAGCAGGGCCCGGTGTGGGACTGAGCCGGTGAGGTGGGCCCGGTGTGGGACTGAGCCCCGGGGAGGTGGGCCCGGTGTGGGACTGAGCCCCGGGGAGGGGGGGGCCCGGTGTCAGACTGATCCCCAGTTTGGGACTGAGCCCGGCGAGCAGGGCCCGGTGTGGGACTGAGCCCCGGGGAGGGGGGGGCCCGGTGTCAGACTGATCCCCAGTTTGGGACTGAGCCCGGCGAGCAGGGCCCGGTGTGGGACTGAGCCCCAGTTTGGGACTGAGCCCCGGGGAGGTGGGCCCAGTGTGGGACTGAGCCCCGGGGAGCAGGGCCCGGTGTGGGACTGAGCCGGTGAGGTGGGCCCGGTGTGGGACTGAGCCCCGGGGAGCAGGGCCCGGTGTGGGACTGAGCCCCAGTTTGGGACTGAGCCCCGGGGAGGTGGGCCCAGTGTGGGACTGAGCCCCGGGGAGGAGGAAAGCACCACTCGCTCAGTCCTGCACTGGTGGGTGATTTGCGGCAGTAACCTGTCGGGGCAGGACTTCCTGTGCCTGGTGCAGAAGTCCCAACCCATCCACTGATTTGGGCTTTCCGCCCCTCAAAGGATGTAGATCTAATCTCACGTGCTCCAGTTCCTTTAGGGGCAGTTCCAGTGGCACTAACGGGACGGGTTGTGCAGCGCTTCAATGCCCCTCCGCTTCACTTACAGGGAGGGTCACTGTGCACTCTGTACAGCCTCTGATGGCCTCCGCGGGACCACCCAAAAGGGAGTGCCATTTATTGCCCATCCTGAGTTGTCCTAAGGTGATGGTGGCCATTCTCCTTGAACCATTGAGTCCGTGTGTCAATGGTGCTCCCACAGTGGTGTCAGGTAGGGATATGTTAGGTCAGGTTCTGCTTGCTGTATGTGAATTTAAACGCGAGTCAAACCTCCATCTAATCCCGCAGGGAACATTGGCCGGCAATTACGTGCACACAGCATCTAAATTTCCATTTGTTACCATGAATTCCCGGGTTGCGATATGTGCAAATCCCATTCCCTTCTGGCTGTGCTTATCTCACAATCTCTCCCGCTGTTTGTGCTGTAGTCACAGAGTCTCAGTGGGTCAATGCTGCAGTCGGTAGCAATCTGTACAGACCAGGAGGTCTCCGGTCCCAGCCGGCTCATTAACAGAGGCTCTATACTTGGCCTCAGTACCCCTGGGCTGGGCAGGGGACAGCAGCCGGGGTTCTGGCTCCTGATCACGGTCCATACAGAAGCAACTTGCACCCACAGAGCAAAGCACATTGGAAAATACAGACACAGATTTGAAGAAACAGACACTTAGAAGTGTAGTACTTGTTCTGTAGGGCGCTGAATGTGATCCTGGTTCTGTAGGGCCTTTAATTCTATTCCGGGTTCTGCACAGTTGGATCTTTATGTGGATATACTCGGGGGAAATATTTTGATCACTTTCAATCTTCAGTAAATGAACGTACCGTGAAGTGTCACCACATTGGAGCAGGACAGCAACAGCACAGTTTGTATTTTTCGAAATATATCTATTTTTGTAAGAGGTTTTTACTGATGTTGTTTAGTAAAGATGAATGCTACGTCTCTGTTAACGTATTATGAATCCTTCAGCGCGGAGTGCATTTAACCGTGGTCTTAAAGTCAAACAGAAGCAAGACACAGACGGAGCAGCAACACAAATGTCTCCGATGTTAAATTGTTAAATGTTTCTGCAGAATAAAAATGAACTTGTAATAATCGAGCTAATTTAATAAATGAATTTACCTTCTGGAGTCAACCAGTAAGTGATTCCTGCTAAACGTTTGACCCCTGACCTGTGGTGACTTCGCTGACCTCAGCCGCAAAAGTAGTAATGGGGTCAGCAGCTGCTATCTGCCCCCGAGTTACGGAGGGGGGAAATCAGCCAGGGTTTCTGCTCCTGACCACTGTCTGCTGACACCTGCTGAAAAACTGTGAGGACAAGATCGGGGTCGCCTGTGATTCCTTCCGTGATTCAATATCCTGCTGAAATTCCGGTGGCGAGGAGATTAACTGGTTTAACAGGTTCAGGGATTGGGGAGTAAATTGGGTTGGGGGATATGGGGAGTATTGTGTTCCTAACACAGGGAGGTTAAAGTAACAGTGACCTCAGTCTTTAATAAGACACTCCAGAGTGAGGAACAAGCCTTAGGGGCCGACTTATATACAGTGCTCCCAAGGGATGCTGGGATCCCTTGGGACTTCAGGGTATGCACTCCCTGGTGGCGGAACATGGGAGTGCATGCTTTACAGATACACAACAGGGAGTAGGTGGGGTTGGGGGATATGGGGGTAGGTGGGGTTGGGGGATATGGGGAGAAGGTGGGTAGGTGGGGTTGGGGGATATGGGGAGTAGGTGGGATTGGGGGATATGGGGAGAAGGTGGGTAGGTGGGGTTGGGGGATATGGGGAGAAGGTGGGTAGGTGGGGTTGGGGGATATGGGGAGAAGGTGGGTAGGTGGGGTTGGGGGATATGGGGAGAAGGTGGGATTGGGGGATATGGGGGTAAGTGGGTTTGTCCCTATCTCTGTAATCTCCAGTTCTATAATTCCCCCAAAACCTCTGCGGTCCGCCTATTCTGGCCTTTTGAACATCCCCAATTTTAAATGTCCCACCATTGGCGGCCGTGCCTTCTGTTGCCTGGGTCCCAAGCTCTGGAACTCCCTCCCTAAACCTCTCTGTCTCTCTTTCCTCCTTTAAGACGCTCCTTAAAGTCTACCTCTTCAACCAAGCCTTTGGTCACCTGTCCAAATATATCCTTATGTGGCTCGGTGTCAAACTATTTTTTAATGGTCCTGTGAAGGGCCTTGGGACATTTTACATTGTTAAAGATGCTATATAAATACAAGTTGTTGTTGTTATGATTTGTTCATGACCAAACAGGGATGTTTTGCTTGTTTGGTCTTCCTCCGAGATGTGAATAGCAGCCCGTGCATTGAACGCACTAACTCCCACAGGCCTGCTGACACGCAGGGAACTGTGGCAAAAAACAAACAACAATCAGAACACAGTAAATCCCCACGGAACAAAGTGATTATCTTGTTTCCATCTCTCAAAAAAGCCACTTAAATAAACTTGTAAAATCAGTCAATGTGCGATATAAATACAATCCACTCAGGGACGCAGCATGCCAGGAAGCAGTGATTGATTCCACATCCGTGACTCAGCCAGTGACTGGTGCCACACATGTTCTCTCCTTCTCGCCCCTCACAGCTCAGAAACTGTGGGGGTGGGGGCAAAAACAGGCAGATCGGCCAGCCGCTACGCACCCGCCCGATACCCACGGCACGGCAAACCGGCACGTCTTCGGTCAGTCGGTGGAACCGCTGTGCGATGAGTCTCTGACAAGCAGCGCTTTCAGCCTCAGCAATATCAGGCTGCCTCCTCCTTGGCTGAAGCTCCTCATCGGCCCCCTCATCGTCATCGTCCTCCTGAGGGGGGGGGCATCCATCCCTGGTGGTAATGGCTGGCACTTCATAATGGCCAGGTTGTGCAGCATGCAGCACACAACGCTGAAGATGGGAGACTCAAGTACTGCAAGTACTCCAGAGCGGTCATAGCAGCGGAAACTTGGCTTCACAACCCCGGTAGTTTGCTCTCTAATGGTCCTGGTTGCGATATGACTGCTGTTGTAACACTGCTCGGGGGCAGGGGGCGGGGGCTGGTACGATTGTGGTGGGTTGTCATCAGCCAGGTGACAACACCAGATCCTTTGTTGCCGAGGAACCAGCGACGGACATCATGCGGTGGCTGGAAGAGTCATGGCACAATGCTCTCCCGCAGGATGAGGGCATCGTGGCAGCTGCCAGGATAGCGGGCGTTGACAGTGAGGATCACCTGCCTGTGATCGTACACCAGCTGAATGTTGAGGATGTGGTGTCCCTCGTGATTCCGAAACAGCTCTCCATCTTGGGACAGGGCCTTCATAGAAACATAGAAATTTACAGAGCAGAAGGAGGCCATTCCGGCCCATCGTCTTCACACCGGCCGACAAAGAGCCGCACGGCCCTCGGTCAGCAGCCCTGAAGGTTACAAAAAACCTATGAACAATGAACGATGGCACAAAGGTAAAGAGCACCAGTCCGCCCCACACAACCGCGATACCCCTTACACCGCGACATTCTACACTCCACCCCAACCGGAGCCATGTGATCTCCTGGGAGAGGCAAAAACCAGATGAAAACCCAGGACAGTTGAGGAAACAAATCTGGGAAAATTCCTCTCCGTCCCATCCAGGCGATCGAAACTAGTCCAGGAGATCACTCAGGCCGTATTAGATTCCCTGCATTACTGACTGTCGTATCTGAGCCAGCCACAAGAGGTTATCCAGTCTAATCCCAATTACCAGCTCTAGGTCCGTAACCCTGCAAGTGCCCATCCAAGCACCTTTTAAATGTGGTGAGGGTTTCTGCATCCATCACCCTTTCAGGCAGTGAGTTCCAGACCCCCACAACCCTCTGCGTGAAGAAGCCTCCCCTTAAATCCCCTCTAAACCTTCCACCAACCACCTTAAAACTATGTCCCCTCAGAACTGACCCCTCCACCTGTAAGGGGAGCTTGGGGTGTGGGTTCGAATCCACACTCCCCTGGGGTTCTGTACCTGCGATTTATGAGGATGGGTGAGTGATGAGGCACCAGACACAGTGGGTAAGAGTACAAAATGGCTAATGTTGTTTATTTGGAATAGTAAACACCAAGATAGAGGGCATAGGAAGAGCTCATAAATAGCAGTAATGGCACAATCTCACTCAACAACACGAAAAACCTCGCAACAGGGAAGGGGAAGATAAGAGGTTAAAACATCCCACTCACACACAACCACACCTCCCACTCCCACCCTTCCTACCAATTCCTATCCTAAATTGAGTCTGTGAGGGGGTTTGGGCTGTACTCACAATCCTATCAACTCCGGGGTTCTGGGGGCACTTATTTCAGCTCGGGGTCCCTCTGGGGTGGGTTTTACGTTGTTGGTCGGTTCGGTTTTCCTCCTCGATGTTGCGTCGGTTTCTTCTCTTTGCCTCTCGGTTGGCTCCTGAGCAAAAAGCTGCTGGAGTTAAGCACACCTTCCCCAGAGCGAGGGCCCTGTGTAAAGCTGACTCAACTCCCACAAGTTGACTCCAACCTCCAAAACCACACCGTGTGTTTTTGCAGCTTTCCTTATAGTTAGTTCATCTTTGCGCAAACTGCATTTGCCTCTCGGTTTCTGTCTGTCTGTGCCTGCTACTGCTGCCCGACTCCTTCTCCGAATGCCCCAGCTGCTTCCCCCTCTGCTGGCTCTGTAGCTCCTACATTTGTAGCCAATTTCGTTCTGGTCTTTTCGCGCTCAAACTCAGTTGGTGATCCATTGTGCAAGTTTGGGCGGGGAGATAGCTTTGAATATTTAATCACAAGATGTCACAGGTACAGGTAGGTGTGAGGACAGGGGTATTGTTTCAGTGCACATTGGTGCCTCAAAGTCTGCTGGTCCATTGTAACAGTCTTGGGAGTCAATCGGTTTGGGCCTCCCCTTTGATGGGCCATCACCGCGGTGATCTCAGGACTACTGTCCACTGTCCATATTAATCAGGGAGATGATGGTCCACATTCATAATTTGATTAGGGGTGAGTCATATTTTCAAACTGGGCTGGGTAGCCCCCATTGGTTGAGGATTTCCCCACTTCAGGCCCGACTCGACCCCTGATTGGCCGGCCAGAATGCACTTTTCCCCCATTGGCCAGTGCCTCTGTCTCGCTTGTGAGCCAGACTCCACAATGTCTGTATCCACCCACACGTTTTCCCAGTCTGCCTGGTCTGAGGATTTTACTTGGCCAAAAATGTTCATTTAAAATGTATAGGACGATCCCGTCTTAGTTTTCTTGTCCTTAGGGTATTCCAATAAAATGCGGCCATGGATTTTTGAACCTTACTAACCAATGGAAATAGGCCCTTGCTATCCACTATATCCCAAATTTTATACACCTCAATGAAATCTCCTCTCAGCCTCCTCTGTTCCAATGAGAACAACTCCAGCCTCTCCAATCTGTGCTCATCGGTAAGATTCTCCAGTCCAAACAGCATCCTCGTATATCTCATCTGCACCCTCTTTAGTGAAATCACATCCTTCCTATAATACAAGAACTGCACGCAATACTCCAGCTGTGGCCAAACCAGAGTATTATACAATTTAAGCATAACCTCCCTGCTCTTGTATTCTATGTCTCGGCCAATAAAGGCAAGTATTCCGTATGCCTTCTTAACCACCTTATCCACCTGGCCTGTTACTTTCAGGGATCTGTGGACAAGCACTCCAAGGTCCCTTTGTTCATCTACACTATTAAGTGGCCTACCGTTTAATGTGTATACCCTTTCCTTATTAGCCCTCCCAAAGTGCATCACCTCACACTTCTCTGAATTAAATTCCATTTGCCACTGCTCTGCTCACCTGACCAGTAGATTGATATCCTCCTGCAGCCCATGACTTTCCTCTTCATTATCAACCACACAGCCAATTTTAGTGTCGTCTGCAAACTTCTTAATCATACGCTCTATATTCAAATCTAGATCATTGATGTATACCACAAAAAGCAAGGGATCCAATCATTTTCCCACCACTGAGGTTGGGCCTGTAATTACTCGGCCTATCCTCCAATCCTCCAGTCCTCCAATCCTCGGCACCATGCCCAAATCCAAAGAGGACTGGAACATGATGGTATTTCCTCTGTTACTTCGCTCAACAGCTTGGGATGCACTTCATCCGGGCCTGGGGACTTAGCTACTTTCAAAGCTGCTAAACCCCCATAATACCTCCTCTCTCACTATGTTTATTTCATCCAGAATTTCAATGTCACATGCGTGCAATCAATGGCTCCCTGAATCCTGGGGAAGCCCGCTATCCTGGCGAAGCCACGGGAACGCTCATCCTGGTCTTCACTGGACATGCTGAACTTGGTGTAGTCCATTCGTTTGCTGCAGAGGGTATCGTCACCCAGTCGCCCACCTGTGAAAGAACAGCTACAAACGAGCTGGAGCGCCATGCCACTACAACTTCTAGGCACTTTGTCGGCCGGCACCGACACGATGGGCCATCTTCAGGTGCTATAAATTTCTGATTCTACGGCAAAAAAATCTAGTGAATGGGGCAAGCCACCAGATGCCCCACTCCAGCAAAATCTGGGTCTTTACATGTGTAGCGAGCAGAGGCAGTGTAACTGAAGACCTGGACAGGACCCATGAGGACCCAGGTTGCTGTTTGGAGCATGGGCAGGAGTATCAGCGGGGCCGATACACCTGCCCACGCAGAGGAGCAGGAAGGTCATGGCAGAGGTCCGCTGATTGATCGAGGCAGAGGAGTGTTGAGGGATCGTGGCGGAGGTTCGGCGAATGTTTGTGGCGGAGGAGCAGCGAGAGATCGTGGCAGAGATGCGGCAAATGAGGGTACGGGGTCCAGAAGAGCCGAGGGCCCGGGGGCAGCACAGACCAGCCCACACTGCGATATGTGTGCACACTAGGTCCATGCAGCAGAGCAGGTCTCCAGTCATCCTGGTTAATCCTTGCCACTGGATAAAGGCCTCGCTCTGTCAAGCCCGTGTGGTGGCTGGTGTGCAACGGTCACCCCACGTTAAAACAATCCACCCACAGGCATCTTCCATCCCTGGTGGTCAGGACTGGAATATCGGATCCTACATTGAAACATCTGTGAATTCGTGTAGAAGTAAGTCATCCTCGTTCGAGGGACCGCCTATGATGATGGGTGGAGGGCGTTGGTCACCTGGCGAATGCAGCAATGTACTGCCAACTGCGAAATGTTGCATGTATCGCCTACAGGAGACTGGAAGAAGCCGGTAGCATAGAAGTTGAGGGTTGCTGAGACCTTCGCTGCCACTGACAGCGAGGTCCATGTCTGCAGGAGGTGACAGAGCTCCATCACCAGCTCCTTGCTGAACCTCAGCCGTGCACTAGTCCACGGACATCTCAAGGTAAGAATAATGCACACAGTAAACCCTGCGACTGTACAGCCTCCTGCCATAAGCCGTATCTGCAGCCGGTGCCTTTCACGTCTTCGCCCCAGGGATGATGTGGTGTGCGATCACTGCCCCCATAACTGTGCAGCGGTAACAGCGATATGTTAGTTCCAAATTTGTCCGGTATTGAACCCACCAATGTCTCTGAAATGCTGGTACTGAAGCTCAGGAGTGAGTAGCCGCAGGCCGCCAGTACCTTCGATCTGTGCGGTCACCCAACGCAGCACGGACCGCGAGCTCTCTGGGCCGGTTGCAACTCCCTTTAAATAACGCCCCAAATTCATTTCCTGACTTGTGCACGGCAACTTTTTCAGGTGTCATCCCTGCCAGCCGGTAAGTGAGGCGGCCAAAGTGAATTTGGCGCGACCGGCGCCAAGGAGACGTTGCACGCGTACTGACGTCAGGATTTCCATGGCGGTAGTCGGCGGGGCAGTAAATATTTACGTCCTTGAAAAAGGACAACCGAATTTGCCATCAGGTGATACCCACACATAACGCCGCCATTAGGCCCCGGTTAGGCCCTGTTACCGCCTCACTCAGGTGGTTTCAGCTCGCAGTAGCAACCGAATTTTGACCCCTTAATATTGGGAAGACCGAAGCCATTGTCTTCGGTCCCTGTCACAAACTCCGTTCCCCAGCCACCGACTCCATCCCTCTGCTTGGCTGAGGCTGAACCAGACTGTTCACAACCCTGGCATCACGTTAGATCCTGAGGTGAGTACCATCACCAGGACCGCCTATTTCCACCTCCGTAACATCGCCCGACTCCGCCCCCTGCCTCAGCTCATCCGCTGCTGAAACCCTCATCCGTGCCTTTGTTACCCCTGGACGTGATTATTCCAACGCACTCCTGGCTGGCCTCCCATCTTTGACCCTCTGAAAGCTGGAGGTGATTCAAAACTCTGTCCCGCGTGCTAACTCGCACCAAGTCCCACTCACCCATCACCCCCTGTGCTCACTGTCCCGCGTGCTAACTCGCACCGAGTCCCACTCACCCATCACCCGCTGTGCTCACTGACCCCGTGTCCTAACTTGCACCAAGTCCCGTTCACCCATCACCCCGTGCTCACTGCCTCGTGTCCTAACTCGCACCAAGTCCCACTCACCCATCACCTCCCGTGCTCGCTGCCCCATGTTCTAACTCGCACCAAATCCCACTCACCCATTACCCACTGTGCGTGCTGCCCCGTGTCCTAACTCGCATCCTCCCGCTCACCCATCATCCCCTGTGCTCACTGCCCCGTGTTCTAACTCGCACCAAATCCCACTCACCCATTACCCACTGTGCGTGCTGCCCCGTGTCCTAACTCGCACCGAGTCCCGCTCACCCATCATCCCTGTGCTCACTGCCCCATGTCCTAACTCGCACCGAGTCCCGCTCACCCATCACCCCCTGTGCTCCCTGCCCCGTGTCCTAACTCGCATCGTCCCGCTCACCCATCACCCCCTGTGCTCGCTGTCCCGTGTCCTAACTCACACCAAATCCCACTTCACCCATTACCCCCTGTGCTCGCTGCCCCGTGTCCTAACTCGCATCGTCCCGCTCAACCATCACCCCCCGTGTCCTAACTCGCACCGTGTCCCGCTCACCCATCATCCCTGTGCTCGCTGTCCCGTGTCCTAACTCGCACCAAGTCCCGCTCACCCATCACCCCCTGTGCTCCCTGCCCGTGTCCTAACTCGCACCCAGTCCCGCTCACCCATCACCCCCTATGCTCACTGCCCCGTGTCCTAACTCACACCAAGTCCCGCTCACCCATCACCCCGTGCTCACTGCCCCGTGTCCTAACTCGCACCGAGTCCCGCTCACCCATCACCCCCTGTGCTCACTGCCCTGTGTCCTAACTCGCACCAAGTCCCGCTCACCCATCACCCCCTGTGCTCCCTGCCCCGTGTCCTAACTCACACCCAGTCCCGCTCACCCATCACCCACTGTACTCACTGACCCCGTGTCCTAACTCGCACCCAGTCCCGCTCACCCATCACCCGCTATGCTCACTGCCCCGTGTCCTAACTCACACCGAGTCCCGCTCACTCATCACCCCGTGCTCACTGACCCCGTGTCCTAACTCGCACCCAGTCCCGCTCACCCATCACCCGCTATGCTCACTGCCCCGTGTCCTAACTCGCACCGAGACCCACTCACCCATCACCCCCTGTGCTCACTGCCCCATGTCCTAACTCACACCGAGTCCCGCTTACCCATCACCCCCCATGCTCGCTGATCTACATTGGCTCCAGGTTAAGCAATGTCTCGATTTAAAAATTCTTATCCTTGTTTTCAAATCCCTCCATGTCCTCGCCCCTCCCTATCTCTGTAACCTCCTCCAGCCCTACAACTCTCCGAGATCGCTGCGCTCCTCTAATTCTGGCTTCTTGCGTATCCCCGAATTTAATTGCTGCACCATTGCTGGCCGTACCTACAGCTGCCGAGGCCCCTAAGCTCTGGAATTCCCTCCACCTCTCTTTCCTCCTTTTAAGACGCTCATTAAAACCTACCTCATCTGCCCTAATATGTCTTTATGTGGCTCAATGTCAAATTTTGTTTTACAATACTATGAAGTGCTTTGGGATGTGTTACTACGTTTTGGCGCTATATAAATACAAGTTGTTGTTGTTTCGTGGTCTAAAACGGATGACCTCACACTTACCTGCATTGAAATCCATCTGCCGCAGTTTCAGCCACTCTCTTAATCTGTCAATGTCTCTGTAATTTCATGCCCCGGTCCACACTACTTACTATACTGTAGTGTATGGAGAAAGAGTCAGACTGAACACTGCGAGTTCAAAGTAAAGTGTGACCGTAGTCTTTTATTGCAGGTCTCCAAAGTGTCTCTCCAACCTGTGAGGCCTCCTTAAATACTTGTGCTCCCAAGGGATTATGGGATCCCTTTGGACTCCGGGGAATGAGCCTCCTGGTGGCTGTATAGAGTAAATACAAGTCCACATATATAACAACATTCCCACCCCCCGCTGTTGTGTATCTGTAAAGCATGCACTCCCATGTTCCGCCACCAGGGAGCGCATCCCCTGAAGTCCCAAGGGATCCCAGCATCCCTTGGGAGCACTGTATATAAGCCAGCCCCTAAGGCCTGTTCCTCACTCTGGAGTGTCTTATTAAAGACTGAGGTCACTGTTACTTTAACCTCCCTGTGTGCAGTCTCATCTATGTTAGGAACACAATAACTGGTGACGAGTATACGAATCCAACGCAAAGATGCAGCAAACTGTGGGCATCCTGGAGAAGTTCTCGGAGGGTGAGGACTGGGAAGCATTTGTCGAATGGCTAGACCAGTACTTTGTAGCCAACGAGCTGGACGGAGAAGGAAGTGCTGCAAAAAGGAGAGCGGTCCTCCTCACAGTCTGCGGGGCACCGACCTACAGCCTCATGAAGAATCTTCTGGCTCCGGTGAAACCCACAGATAAGTTATATGAGGATCTGTGTACACTGGTTCAGGAGCATCTTAACCCGAGTGTGCTGATGGCGAGGTATCGGTTCTACACATGCCAGCGATCTGAAGGTCAGGAAGTGGTGAGCTACGTCGCCGAGCTAGGGCGACTTAAGGACAATGTGAGTTTGATGGCTACCTGGAGCAGATGCTCAGAGACTTTTTTGTACTGGGCATTGGCCACGAGACAATCCTACGAAAACTTTTGACTGTCGAGACACTGAACCTCAGTAAGGCCATTGCAATAGCACAGGCGTTTATGTCCACCAGTGATAACACCAAACAACTCTCTCAGCACACAAGTGCTCGCAATGTTCATAAATTAACTGGAACTGTGTTTGCGGGCAGAAACCACGAGTCTGCAACTGCCAGCAGGCCTCAGGTGACCCAGATGACTCAGAGTCCGCAACAAAGGATGAATGCAAGGCAATTCACACCTTATTGGCGTTGTGGAGGCTTCCATTCAGCCTATTCATGCCGCTTCAAAGACTATGTTTGCAAGAGCTGTAGAACAATAGGGCACCTCCAACAAAACCTGCTAACCACCACGTGGCAGAGGAAGATCGGTCCATGGTCACCTCGGCCCCGTTTAAACCAGCCTCCAATGGCCAGGCAGAGCGGGCAGTACAAACAATCAAACAGAGCCTTAAACGAGTCACAGAAGACTCACTCCATACCCGCCTGTCCCGAGTACTGCTCAGCTACCGCACAAGACCCAACTCGCTCACAGGGGTGCCGCTGGCTGAGCTACTCATGAAAAGGACACTTAAAACCAGACTCTCACTGGATGGCGGGACTGACATATCAAGAAAGACTGGATCAACTGGGCTTGTATTCACTGGCGTTCAGAAGAATGAGAGGGGATCTCATGGAAACGTTTAAAATTCTGACGGGTTTAGAGAGGTTAGATGCAGGAAGAATGTTCCCAATGTTGGGGAAGTCCAGAACCAGGGGTCACAGTCTAAGGATAAGGGGTAAGCCATTTAGGACCGAGATGAGGAGAAACTTCTTCAACCAGAGAGTGGTGAACCTGTGGAATTCTCTACCACAGAAAGTTGTTGAGGCCAATTCACTAAATATATTCAAAAAGGAGTTAGATGTAGTCCTTACTACTAGGGGGATCAAGGGGTATGGCGAGAAAGCAGGAATGGGGTACTGAAGTTGCATGTTCAGCCATGAACTCATTGAATGGCGGTGCAGGCTCGAAGGGCCGAATGGCCTACTCCTGCACCTATTTTCTATGTTTCTATGGTTCACCCCAACCTGCATGATCAGGTAGAGAGCAGGCGGCAGCAACAAAATGCAAATGATGGTCGCGCCACTGTGTCACGGGAAATTGATCTGAATGACCCTGTGTATGTGCTAAACTATGGACATGGTCCCAAGTGGATCGCGGGCACGGTGATAGCTAAAGAAGGGAGTAGGGTGTTTTTAGTCAAACTAGACAATGGACATATTTTCAGAAAGCACCTGGACCAAACGAGGCTGCAGTTCACAGACTGCCCTGAACAACCCACAGCAGACATCACCTTTTTCAAGCCCACAACACACACCCAAAGAATCAACGACACCACGCCGGACCAGGAAATCGAACCCATCACACCCAACAGCACAGCAAGGCCAGGCTCACCCAGCAGCCCTGCAGGGCCAACAACATGCCAGCCCAGCGAGGGCACAGCCAACACACCAGAACAGACATTTGTACCGAGGCGGTCCACCAGGGAAAGAAAGGCTCCCGACCGCCTCACCTTGTAAATAGTTTTCACTTTGACTTTGGGGGGGGGGGAGTGATGTTGTGTATCTGTAAAGCATGCACTCCCATGTTCCGCCACCAGGGAGCGCATCCCCTGAAGTCCCAAGGGATCCCAGCATCCCTTGGGAGCACTGTATATAAGCCGGCCCCTAAGGCCAGTTCCTCACTCTTAATAAAGACTGAGGTCACCTTTACTTTAACCTCCCTGTGTGCAGTCTCATCTGTGTTAGGCACACAATCCCCCAAAGTCAATAGTGTAACTATTTACAATGTGAGTCGATCTGGGGCCCTTCTTGCCCTGGTTGATCATCTCGGTGTCAAAGCTGGTGTTGTTGAGTCATTTGTTGGGCCCTCGTTGGGCTGCTGTGCAGCTGGCCTTGCTGGGCTGCCTGGTGTGTTGGGCCCTACAGAGCTGTGGATGATGGGTTCTGCTTCGTGGTCAACCGTGATGTCGGTTGCCACTGGTGTGTGTGTTGGGGATCAAAAAATGTAGGGTCCAAGGTGGGTTGCTCAGGATAGTCCATGAATCTGGTTTGATTTGGTCCAAGTGTTTCTGGTGAATGAGTCCATTTGAAAGTTTGTCCCGAAACTCCCTGCACCCCTCTTTGGCCACGACAGTGCCGGGACCTTGTCCATAGTTCAATACAAATACAGGATCATTGACTTCAATCTCGCGTGACACATTTGCGCTATCATGATATGCACTTTGTTGAAGCCGCCTGCTCTCTACCTGTTCATGTAGATCAGGGTGAACTAATGAGAGCCTTGTCTTAAGTGCTCTTTTCATGAGCAGTTCAGCAGGTGGGATCCCAGTGAGTGAGTGTGGTGTCTTGCAGTAGCTAAGCAGGACTCGGGATAGGCGAGTCTGCAGTGAGCCTTCAGTTACCCTCTGCAAGCCTTGCTTGATGGTTTGCTCTGCTTTCTCTGCCTGACCATTGGACGCTGGTTTAAACGGAGCAAATGTGACATGTTTGATCCCGTTACGGGTCATGAATTCTTTGAACTCAGCACGGGTAAAACATGACCCGTTGTCACTCACCAGGACATCGGGTAAGCCGTGTGTGGCAAACATGGCCCGCAGGCTTTCAGTGGTGGCAGCAGACGTGCTAGCCAACATTATCTCACATTCAATCCACTTGGAGTACGCGTCTACAACCACAAGGAACATTTTACCCAAGAACGGGCCTGCATAGTCTTCGTGTACCCTAGACCATGGTTTGGAGGAACAAGACCATAAACTTAGCGAGGCCTCCCTGGGTACATTGCTTAACTGCGACCATGTGTCTCTGCCCTTCTTGGGGACCACATCTCAATTGCCCCACAGAAGGCAGTCTGCCTGTATAAACATTTCACCTTTGCGCCGCTGGAACGGCTTTATCTCTTCCTGTATTTCCACTGGGACACTGGACCAGCTCCCGTGAAGCACACAGCTTTTGACTGGCGATAATAAGGGGTCCTGGCTTGTCCAGGTTTTGATCTGCCGGGCAGTGACGGGTGATTGCTCACTCTCAAATGCTTCCATAACCATGGCTAGATCTGCGGGCTGCGCCATTTCCACCCCCGTGGTGGGCAATGGCAGCCTACTGAGAGCATCGGAGCAGTTTTCTGTGTCTGGCCTGTGGCAGATGGCGTAATTGTATGTGGACAACGTGAGCGCCCATCTCTGGGTGCGGGTCGATGCGTTGTTATTTATCCCTTTACTCTCGGAAAACAGAGATATGTGGCTTATGGTCAGTTTCCAATTCGAATTTTAGCCCAAACAGGTATTGATGCATTTTCTTTACCCCATAGACACACGCTAACGCTTCTTTTTCAATCATGTTGTAGGCTCTCTTGGCCTTAGACATACTCCTGGAGGCATAAGCAACCGGTTGCAGTTTCCCGAAATCATTAGCTTGTTGCAATACACACCCGACTCCATATGACGACGCAAGCATACAACACGAGCAATTTGTTTGAGCATAACAATTTTCTCGCTTTTACAAAGGCATTTTCTTGGCTTTTGCCCCAAACCCATTCGCCCCCTTTTCGTAGTAAGACATGCAGTGGTTCTAGCAGGGTGCTGAGACCCGGTAAGAAATTACGAAAGTAGTTCAAGAGTCCCAGAAACGATCGCAGCTCCATCACATTCTCGATTGCCTCCATTTTCACATTGGTGGGCCTGATGCCGTCTGCCGCAATCCTCCTTCCCAAGAACTCCACTTCAGGTGCCAGGAAAATGCACTTCGAGCGTTTTAACCTGAGCCCCACACGGTTGAGTCGACTAAGAACTTCCTCCAGGTTCTGCAGGTGCTCGACCGTGTTCCGACTGGTGACCAAGATGTCGTCCTGGAAGACCACGGTGTGCGGGACTGACTTCAGTAAATTTTCCATGTTTCTCCAGAATATCATCGCCGCTGATCAGATTCCAAACGGGCATCTGTTATAAACAAAAAGACCTTTGTGCGTGTTGATGCAGGTGAGAGCCTTCGATGATTCTTCCATTTCGTGCATCATGTAGGCTGAAGTCAGATCCAGCTTCGTGAACGTCTTTCCTCCCGCCAGTGTTGCAAAGAGGTCGTCGGCCTTCGGCATGGGGTATTGGTCCTGCAGGGAGAAACGATTGATAGTTACTTTGTAATCTCCACAGATTCAGACCATGCCGTCTCCCTTGAGGACTGGGACGATAGGACTGGCCCACTCGCTGAACTCGATCGGGGAAATGATGTCCTCTCTTTGCAGCCGGTTTAGCTCGATCTCTACCCTTTCTCTCATCATGTACGGTACTGCTCTCGCCTTGTGATGGATGGGTCGCGCCCCCGGAATTAGGTGGACCTGCACTTTTGCTCCTTGGAATTTCCCGATGCCTGGTTCGAACAGCGAAGGAAATTTGTTTTAAGACCTGGGCACACGAAGTGTCGTCAGCGGGCGATAGCACTCGGACGTCGTCCCAGTTCCAGCGTCTCTTTCCCAGCCAGCTCCTGCCGAGCAGCGTGGGACCATCGCCCGGTACCACCCAGAGTGGTAGCTTGTGCACCGCTCCATCGTAGGAGACCTTTACGGTAGCACTGCCGATTACAGGAATCAGTTCTTTAGGATTAGTTCTTAGTCTCGTGCGAACTGGAGTTAAGACTGGCCTTGAGGCCTTGTTGCACCACAACTTTCAAAAGTCTTTTTGCCCGTGTCCAGCTCCATTGACATCGGGAGTCCATTTAGTTCAACATTCAGCATTATCAGGGACACTTTGTGGTGAATGTGTGCACCCCATGTACCTCTGCCTCCACAGTCTGAGGCTCTGGTTCGTCGTGATCCTCCATGGATCTGTCCTCCTCTGCAACATGGTGGCTTGCAGGTTTAACAGGCTTAGCAGCTCACCTGCACACTCATTGGAGGTGTCCCATTGTTCCACAGCCCTTGCAAACGTATCCTTTGAATCGGCATGAATGGAAACGATGATCACCCCGCAGTGCCAACAAGGTGTTAATAGCCTTGCATTCATCTCCCTTGATGGTGGACTCTGAGACATCTGCGGACGTGTAGCTGCAGGTATGTGTGACCTGTCCTGTACGTTACGATTCGAAAACAACATCACTTTGTTCACAGTCCTTGTAGCAGCACATGTATGCTGAGAGATTTGTTTAGTATTGTCACTGGTGGCAATGAACGCCTGGCTATCGCTATGGCCTTACTCAAGGTTGGGGTCTCTACAGTCAAAAGCTTGCGAAGTATGGTTTCGTGGCCAATGCCAAGTATGAAAAAGTCTCTGAGCATGTGCTCCAAATGTCCTTCAAATTCGCAATGCCCTGCAAGGTGTCTTAGCTCGGCGACATAACTCGCCACTTCCTGCCCTTCAGACCTTTTGTAGGTGTAGAACCGGTACCTCGCCATCAGAACGCTTTCCTTTGGGTTCAAATGCTCTCGGATCAGTGTGCACAAATCGTCGTACGATTTCTCCGTGGGTTTCGCTGGAGTGAGCAGATTCTTCATGAGGCCATACGTTGGTGCCCCACAGACGGTGAGGAGGATCGCCCTTCGTTTGGCAGCACTCTCTTCCCCATCTAGCTCGTTGGCCACGAAGTATTGGTCGAGTCGCTCCACAAAAGTTTCCCAATCATCTCCCTCCGAAAATTTCTCCAGGATGCCCACTGCTCTCTGCATCTTTGGGTTCACTATCTGTATCTCATCGCCAGTTGTTGTGTATGGAGAAAGAGTCAGTCTGAATACTGTGAGCTCAAAGTAAAGTGTAACCTTAGTCTTTTATTGCAGATCTCCAGAGTGTCTCTCCAACCTGTGAAGCCTCTTTAAATACCTGTGCTCCCAAGGGATTATGGGATCCCTTGGAACTCCGGGGAATGAGCCCTCTGGTGGCTGTACAGAGTAAATACAAGTCCACATAAATAACATATACCACCAATCCTTGTGATATTGTCAAATTGGATATATGGCTCTCTATTGTGTTATATAAGTCATTAATAAATATAGTGAATAGTTGAGGCCCCAGCACAGATCCTTGTGGGACACCACGAGGCACGTCCTTCTAATTCAAGTACATACCCATTGTCCCTACTCTCTAGGGCTGAGAGAGATGAAGGGCTATGGGGGTGAGGGGAGATGAGGCGAGGGGGGGGGGGGGAGGGAGATAGGTGAGGAGTGGGTGAGGTGGGAGAAGGAGATAAAAGGCTATGGGGATGAGGGGAGGTGGGGTGGGGTGGGTGAGGGGAGGAAAGGGGTGAGGGAGATAAGGGCTATGGAGGTGAGGGGAGGTGGTGTGGGGTGGGGTGGGTGAGGGAGGAGGGATGAGGGGAGGAGAGAGGGGAGGAGGGGTGGGTGAGGGGGAGAGCGGTGAGGGAGGAGAGGTGAGGAAGATGAGGGGCTAAGGGGGTGAAGGGAGGAGGGGTGGGGTGGGTGAGAGGAGGACGAGTGAGGGGGGATGAGGGGATGGGGTGGGCGAGGGGGGGAGAGGGGTGAGGGGGGGATGAAGGGGTGGGGTGGGTGAGGAGTTAAACTAATATGGCAGGGTAATGGGAACCTATGCAGGGAGACAGAGGGAAATAAAATGGAGGCAGAAGCAAACGATAGAAAGGAGAATAGTAAAAGTGGAGGGCAGAGAAACCCAAGGCAAAAAACAAAAAGGGCCACAATACAGAAAAATTCTAAAGGGGCAAAGTGTGTTAAAAAGACAAGCCTGAAGGCTCTGTGCCTCAATACGAGGAGTATTCGGAATAAGGTGGACGAATTAACTGCGCAGATAGCAGTTAACGGATACGATGTAATTGGCATCACGGAGACATGGCTCCAGGGTGACCAAGGCTGGGAACTCAACATCCAGGGGTATTCAACATTTAGGAAGGATAGAAAGAAAGGAAAAGGAAGTGGGGTGGCGTTGCTGGTTAAAGAGGAAATTAACGCAATAGTAAGGAAAGACATTAGCTTGGATGATGTGGAATCTGTATGGGTGGAGCTACGGAATACCAAGGGGCAGAAAACGCTAGTGGGAGTTGTGTACAGACCACCAAACAGTAGTAGTGAGGTTGGGGACAGCATCAAACAAGAAATAAGGGATGTGTGCAATAAAGGTACAGCAGTTATCATGGGCGACTTTAATCTACATATTGATTGGGCTAACCAAACTGGTAGCAATGCAGTGGAGGAGGATTTCCTGGAGTGTATCAGGGATGGTTTTCTCGACCAATATGTCGAGGAACCAACTAGAGAGCTGGCCATCCTAGACTGGGTGATGTGTAATGAGAAAGGACTAATTAGCAATCTTGTTGTGCGAGGCCCCTTGGGGAAGAGTGACCATAATATGGTAGAATTCTTTATTAAGATGGAGAGTGACAGTGTTAATTCGGAAACTAGGGTCCTGAACTTAAGGACAGGTAATTTCGACGGTATGAGGCGTCAATTGGCTAGAATAGACTGGCAAAGGACACTTAAAGGGTTGATGGTGGATGGGCAATGGCAAACATTTAAAGATCACATGGATGAACTTCAGCAATTGTACATCCCTGTCTGGAGTAAAAATAAAACGGGGAAGGTGGCTCAACCGTGGCTAACAAGGGAAATTAAGGATAGTGTTAAAGCCAAGGAAGAGGCATATAAATTGGCTAGAAAAGCAACAAACCTGAGGACTGGGAGAAATTAAGAATTCAACAGAGGAGGACTAAGGGTTTAATTAAGAAGGGGAAAAGAGAGTATGAGAGGAAGCTTGCAGGGAACATGAAAACTGACTGCAAAAGCTTCTATAAATATGTGAAGAGAAAAAGATTAGTGAAGACAAACGAAGGTCCCTTGCAGTCGGATTCAGGTGAATTTATAATAAGGAGCAAAGAAATGGCAGACCAATTGAACAAATACTTTGGTTCTGTCTTCACGAAGGACGACACAAATAACCTTCCGGAAGTACTAGGAGACAGTGGGTCTAGTGAGAAGGAGGAACTGAAGGATATCCTTATTAGGCGGGAAATTGTGTTAGGGAAATTGATGGGATTGAAGGCTGATAAACCCCCGGTGCCTGATAGTCTGCATCCCAGAGTACTTAAGGAAGTTGCCATAGAAATAGTGGATGCATTGGTGATCATTTTCCAACAGTCTATCGACTCTGGATCAGTTCCTATGGACTGGAGGGTAGCTAATGTAACATCACTTTTTAAAAAAGGAGGGAGAGAGAAAACGGGTAATTATAGACCGGTTAGCCTGACATCAGTAGTGGGGAAAATGTTGGAATCAATCATTAACGATGAAATAGCAGCACATTTGGAAAGCAGTGACAGGATCGGACCAAGTCAGCATGGATTTATGAAAGAAAAATCATGCTTGACGAATCTTCTAGAATTTTTTGAGGATGTAACTAGCAGAGTGGACAAGGGAGAACCAGTGGATGTGGTGTATTTAGACTTTCAAAAGGCTTTTGACAAGGTCCCATACAAGAGATTAGTGTGCAAAATCAAAGCACATGGTATTGGGGGTAATGTACTGACGTGGATAGAGAACTGGTTGGCAGACAAGAAGCAGAGAGTCGGGATAAACGGGTCCTTTTCAGAATGGCAGACAGTGACTAGTGGAGTGCCGCAGGGCTCAGTGCTGGGACCCCAGCTCTTTACAATATACATCAATGATTTAGATGAAGGAATTGAATGTAATATCTCCAAGTTTGCAGATGACACTAAACTGGGTGGCGGTGTGAGCTGTGAGGAGGACGCTAAGAGGTTGCAGGGTGACTTGGACAGGTTAGGTGAGTGGGCAAATGCATGGCAGATGCAGTATAATGTGGATAAATGTGAGGTTATCCATTTTGGGGGCAAAAACATGAAGGCAGAATATTATCTGAATGGCGGCAGATTAGAAAACGGGGAGGGGTTCAACGAGACCTGGGTGTCATGGTACATCAGTCATTGAAAGTTGGCATGCAGGTACAGCAGGCGGTGAAGAAGGCAAATGGTATGTTGGCCTTCATAGCTAGGGGATTTGAATATAGGAGCAGGGAGGTCTTACTGCAGTTGTATAGGGCCTTGGTGAGGCCTCATCTGGAATATTGTGTTCAGTTTTGGTCTCCTAATCTGAGGAAGGACATTCTTGCTATTGAGGGAGTGCAGCGAAGGTTCACCAGACTGATTCCAGGGATGGCCGGACTGTCATATGAGGAGAGACTGGATCGACTGGGCCTGTATTCACTGGAGTTTAGAAGGATCTCATAGAATCATATAAGATTTGTGGAAATGTATTTTTATATATTTTCTGAGCTGCATTACACTGTTCTTTCTTGTACCCTTTTTGATATAAAACAAAATGGAGTCCTGGTCCTTCCAGAAATTTCTGCAACAGACAGTCTGTTTGCATAAACAGCTAAACCTGGCTTGAAACGGATGATAGCTGATTAATAGCCACCAGACAGCATTGAGATTGTCCTGCTGAGACAAGTACCACCCATTGTGCTCCCCTGTATTGTCCATGCAGCACCAGTTCACCGCCCCCCCTCCTCCCAAGAGATAATCAAATTACCAGCCATTATCCCTTGTACAGGACTCATCCATTTTATGCAAGAAGTCAAATACCCAATCAACCACTATGGAAATCATGAGCCCAAATAACTGACCAGGAAACTGGACAACTTTTTTGGGGGAGACAAATATACATTAAATCAAGTGCCCCCTAATCTGGGGAACACTCCAGCCACTTTTCAACTGCCCTTTTTTTTTTACTTTTGTTTGGTTTTTTTTGTGATTTTTTTTGGGCAATAAAATCATAAAGTTTACAAGTGCCCCCTATAAAAGGGGAGGGGGACACTAAAAATCCGGCAATTAAACAAATTAAACTTTAAAACATATAAAATCAAATTAAAATTTGGTTGACGGGGGTGATGATGCACTCCAGTCCCTCCGGCGCCCACCTCTCGCGGAAGGCCGCGGGCGTACCGGTGGACACCGCGTGCTCCATCTCCAGGGACACCCTGGCTCGGATGGAACCGCGGAAGAGAGGCAGGCAGTCAGGCTGAACGACCCCCTCGACCGCCCGCTGCCTGGATCGGCTGATGGCCCCCTTGGCCGTGCCCAGGAGCAGTCCTACGAGGAGGCCCTCGGACCTACCCGCTCCCCTCCGCACAGGGTGCCCAAAGAAGGAAACTGGACAATCCTGAACAATGCCAGGCCAGTAATAGCATATTATCACACACTAACTGAATAATGGCTGACTGGCCCACCAATAACCCTGACAAAGAAGACATTTGAAACAATGTCAAGAAAGGGATGTGGTGATTAACTCTTTATCTGTATTCACTGACTGCAAAGGCAGAACCAATACACAGGATGGAACCATAACTTGTTTTTTACGAAATACTTTGTGAAACTGTATCATTTTGGGGTCTTCACTTAGCCTTTGACTGAGTGAGACTCTTCCCCTGCTGCAATGTAAAATTAAGGAACATCTGCCGGGGCTGAAGGTGTCTGAGTCGTATATTGTGAGTCGAGATTTCGACAGATTCTGACGGGACTGGACAGGTTAGATGGGGGAAGAATGTTCCCGATGTTGGGGAAGTCCAGAACCAGGGGACACAGTCTAAGGATAAGGGGTAAGCCATTTAGGACTGAGATGAGGAGAAACTTCTTCACTCAGAGAGTTGTTAACCTGTGGAATTGCCTGCCGCAGAGAGTTGTTGATGCCATTCATTGGATATACTCGAGAGGGAGTTAGATACGGCCCTTACGGCTAAAGGGATCAAGGGGTATGGAGAGAAAGCAGGAAAGGGGTACTGAAGAAATGATCAGCCATGATCTTATTGAATGGTGGTGCAGGCTCGAAGGGCCGAATGGCCTACTCCTGCACCTATTTTCTATGTTTCTATGGGGGGGGGGGGAGAGAGGGGTGAGGGGAGAAGGGAGAGGGGGGTGAGGAGTGCTGAAGCGATGGGAGGTGAGGGGGAGAGGTGATGAAGGGGTGAGGAGTGGGTGAGGTGAGAGAACATAAGAACATAAGAATTAGGAACAGGAGTAGGCCATCTAGCCCCTCGAGCCTGCTCCGCCATTCAACAAGATCATGGCTGATCTGGCCGTGGACTCAGCTCCACTTACCCGCCCAGTCCCCATAACCCTTAATTCTCTTATTGGTTAAAAATCTATCTATCTGTGATTTGAATACATTCAATGAGCTAGCCTCAACTGCTTCCTTGGGCAGAGAATTCCACAGATTCACAACCCTCAGGGAGAAGAAATTCCTTCTCAACTCGGTTTTAAATTGGCTCCCCCGTATTTTGAGGCTGTGCCCCCTAGTTCTAGTCTCCCCGACCAGTGGAAACAACCTCTCTGCCTCTATCTTGTCTATTTTAAATGTTTCTATAAGATCACCCCTCATCCTTCTGAACTCCAACGAGTAAAGACCTAGTCTACTCAATCTATCATCATAAGATAACCCCCTCATCTCCGGAATCAGCCTCGTGAATCGTCTCTGTACCCCCTCCAAAGCTAGTATATCGTTCCTTAAGTAAGGTGAACAATACTGCACGCAGTACTCCAGGTGCGGCCTCACCAATACTTTCTACAGTTGCAGAAGGACCTCCCTGCTTTTGTACTCCATCCCTCTCGCAATGAAGGCCAACATTCCATTCGCCTTCCTGATTACCTGCTGCACCTACAAACTAACTTTTTGGGATTCATGCACAAGGACCCCCAGGTCCCTCTGCACCGCAGCATGTTGTAATTTCTCCCCATTCAAATAATATTCCCTTTTACTGTTTTTTTCCAAGGTGGATGACCTCACACTTTCCGACATTGTATTCCATCTGCCAAACCTTAACCCATTCGCTTAACCTGTCTAAATCTCTTTGCAGCCTCTCTGTGTCCTCTACACAACCTGCTTTCCCACTAATCTTTGTGTCATCTGTAAATTTTGTTACACTACACTCTGTCCCCTCTTCCAGGTCATCTATGTATATTGTAAACACTTGCGGTCCCAGCACCGATCCCTGTGGCACACCACTAAACACCGATTTCCAACCCGAAAAGGACCCATTTATCTCGACTCTCTGCTTTCTGTTAGCCAGCCAATTCTCTATCCATGCTAATACATTTCCACTGACCCCGCGTACCTTTATCTTCTGCAGTAACCTTTTGTGTGGCACCTTATCGAATGCCTTTTGAAAATCTAAATACACATCCATCGGTACACCTCTATCCACCATGCTCGTTATATCCTCAAAGAATTCCAGTAAATTAGTTAAACATGATTTCCCCTTCATGAATCCATGCTGCGTTTGCTTGATTGCACTATTCCTATCTAGATGTCCCGCTATTTCTTCCTTAATGATAGTTTCAAGCATTTTCCCCACTACAGATGTTAAACTAACCGGCCGATAGTTACCTGCCTTTTGTCTGCCCCCTTTTTTAAACAGAGGCGTTACATTAGCTGCTTTCCAATCCGCTGGTACCTCCCCAGAGTCCAGAGAATTTTGGTAGATTATAACGAATGAGAGGGGGGGACGAAGGGGAGAGGGGAGGATGAAGGGGTGCAGTGGATGAGGGGGGGATGAAGGGGTGAGAGGGAGGATGGGGTGAGGGGAGGAAGGGGTGAGAGTTTGAGGGGAGGAGGGAGTGAGGGGAGGAGAGGGGTACAGTGAATGACGGGGAGAGGGGGTGAGGGGACGATGAAGGGGGGATGAAAGGATGAAGGGGAGAGGGGGTGAGGGGAGGATGAAGGGGGGATGAAAGGATGAAGGGGAGAGGGGGTGAGGGGAGGATGAAGGGATGAAGGGGAGAGGGGAGGATGAAGGGGAGAGGGGGTGAGGGGAGGATGAAAGGATGAAGGGGAGAGGGGAGGATGAAGGGGGGATGAAAGGATGAAGGGGAGGGGGGATGAAAGGATGAAGGGGTGAGGGGGTACGGGGTGAGGAGGAGATGAAGGGGGGATGAAAGGATGAAGGGAGAAGGGGTGATGAAGGGGGGAGGGGAGGATGAAGGGGAGAGGGGGTGAGGGGAGGATGAAAGGATGAAGGGGAGAGGGGATGAAAGGATGAAGGGGTGAGGGGGTACGGGGTGAGGAGGAGATGAAGGGGGATGAAAGGATGAAGGGAGAAGGGGTGATGAAGGGGGGAGGGGAGGATGAAGGGGAGAGGGGAGGATGAAGGGATGAGGGGATGAAAGGATGAAGGGGAGAGGGGGTGAGGGGAGGATGAAGGGGGGATGAAAAGATGAAGGGGTGAGGGGGTACGGGGTGAGGGGAGGATGAAGGGGGGGATGAAAGGATGAAGGGGAGAGGGGAGGATGAAGGGGGGGATGAAAGGATGAAGGGGAGAGGGGAGGATGAAGGGGTGAGGAGGGGATGAAGGGGAGAGGGGAGGATGAAGGGGGATGAAAGGATGAAGGGGGGATGAAAGGATGAGGGGGGAGGGGAGGATGAAGGGGGGATGAAAGGATGAAGGGGAGAGGGGAGGATGAAGGTGGGATGAAAGGATGAAGGGGAGAGGGGAGGATGAAGGGGGGGATGAAAGGATGAAGGGAGAGGGGAGGATGAAGGGGGGGATGAAAGGATGAAGGGGAGAGGGGAGGATGAAGGGGGGATGAAAGGATGAAGGGGTGAGGGGGAGTGGAAGAGGAGGAGGGGCGGGCCAGTAAGTGTCACCTGACGAGCCGGGTTGACGCCGGGTGCGGCCCCTGATTGGTGAGTTGTGTCACGTGGGCCGAGAATTCAAACCCAGGGCGGTTGGCGGGCGAGCCGGAGCCGGAGCGCGCGGCCCCGGGACAGGGAGCGGGAGCGGAGAGAGAGAGAGAGCCCGCGGGGGCCCCGACACCCCCACCCCCACCCGGCGGCGCCATGTCCTTCCCCAGAGCGCCGCTCAAACGCTTCAACGACAAAGTGGGTGAGTGAGGGGGTGAGGGGTGCGGGGGTGAGGGGTGCGGGGCCTGACCCATTGACCCCCGGCCTTGGCTGCCCCTCGGGTGGCGGGCACTGTTTAATGAGCAGGGGGACAATATTTATCACTACAACAGGTTATCCGGGTCATTGTCGCAGTGCTGTGTGTGGGAGCTTGCTGTGCACAAAGCGGCCGCCGCCTTTCCCCCAATACAGCAGGGTCTGCACTCCCCCCAAATGTACTTTGCGATGTCCTGAGGTGCTATAGAAATGCAGCTGTGTGTGTGTGTGTGTGGGTGTGTGTGTGTGGGTGGGTGGGTGACGGTGAAGCTGCGATGCTGGCTGGGTTTGTGACATGTCCAGCCTGGCCCAGCGATGGTCACCCTGGGGTCCTCGGCCCGTGGGTGCCCCCTCTCCCGGTCCCTCCGTGGGTGCCCCCTCTCCCGGTCCCTCCGTGGGTGCCCCCTCTCCCGGTCCCTCCGTGCACAGGCCCATGGGTGCCCCCCCCCCCCCCGGTCCCTCCGTGGGTGCCCCCCCCCCCCCCGGTCCCTCCGTGGGTGCCCCCTCTCCCGGTCCCTCCGTGCGCGGGTCCATGGGTGCCCCCCCCCCTCCAGTCCCTCCGTGGGTGCCCCCTCTCCCAGTCCCTCTGTGCACAGGCCCATGGGTGCCTCCCGGTCCCTCCGTGGGTGCCCCCCCCTACCCACCCCTCTCTGTGCGTGGGCCCATGGGTGCCCCCCCACTCCCCCTCCGTGCGCGGGCCCGTGGGTGCCCCCCCACCCCCCCTCCGTGCGCAGGCCTGTGAGGTGCCCCCCACCACCCTTGCCTCTGTGTGCTGGCCTCGGGGCCCCTTCTGTACTTTCCTCTGTCCCCTGTATATGGCGTCTGAGACCCCCCCCCCCCCCCCCATCCCATTGTGCGTTGTGTGCTGAAACCTTCATCCGTGCCTTTGTTACCTCTAGTCTTAACTATTCCACCACGCTCCTGGCTGGCCTCCCACATTCTACCCAAAGTAAACTAGAGGTGATCCAAAACATGGCTGTCCCCGTGTCCTAACTCGCACCCAGTCCTGCTCGCCCATCGTCCCCTGTGCTTCCTGACCTACATTGGCCCCTGTTCTGACAACGCCTTGATTTCAAAATTCTCATCCTCCTTTTGAAATTCTTCTATGGTCTCGACCCCAAAAGTTAACATGCAGGTACAGCAAGCAGTTAAGAAAGCAAATGGTATGTTGGCCTTTATTACAATAGGATTTGAGTAACGATTATTCATCATCATCATAGGTGGTCCCTCGAATGAGGATGACTTGCATCCATGAGTTCACAGCTGTTTCAGTGAAGGACCTGATGTTCCAGTCGTGAACTCCAGGGGTGGAAGATGCCTGTACGTGGGTTTTTTAAAAAAAATGTGTGGTGACCGTTGCACACCAGTCACCACGGGGGCTTGACGGAGCTAGGCCTTTATCCAGTGACAAGGATAAACCAGGACGACGGGAGACCTGCTCTGCTGCATGGACCTAGTGCGCGCACACATTGCAGTGTGGGCTGGCCCGTGCTGCCCCTGGGCCCCGTGCCCTCATTCGCCGCACCTTTGCCATGATATCGCTGTGATCCCTCCGTCACAAACCAGTGCAGCAATACTGAAGCACTTTAAGAGGATATGGACATCAAAATTAGGAAAGTTTAAATTTTTAAACATTTACTGTATTAGGGCTGTGGTGAGACCGTACTTGGAGAATTGTGTCCAGTTTTTGTCTCCTTACCTAATGGAGAATATATTTGCCATAGAGGGAGTGCAACGAGGGAGAGATTGAGCAGTCTAGGCCTATGAGATGATCTCATTGAAACATACAACATTTTTACAGGGCTTGACAGGGTCGATGCTGGGAGGATGTTTCCCCTGGCTAAGGGGTCTGGAACCAGGCTTCAGTCTCCGAATAAGGGGTCGGCTGTTTAAGACTGAGATGAGACATTTCTTCACTGAGGGTGGTGAATCTGTGGCTGCTCAGTCTTTCAGTATATTTAGGCAAGAGATCAATAGATTTTTGGATATTAAGGGAATCAAGGGATGTGGGGATAATGCAGGAAAGTGGAGTTGAGGTCAAAGATCAGTTATGATCACCTTGGCTAGTGGAGCAGGCTCGGGGGCCGAATGGCCTACTCCTATTTCTTATGTGTTCTCTAACCACCTCCAGCCCTACAACCTCCTCTTGAACATCTCTGATTTTAAGCGCTCAATCATTGGCTGGCAATACCTTCAGCTGCCTCGGCCCCAAACTCTGAAATTCCTTCCCTAAACCCCTCCACCTCTCTACTTCTCTCCTTTTAAGAGGCTCCTTAAGACCTACCTCTTTGACCAAGCTTTTGGTCATCTGCCCCAATATCTCCTTATGTGGCTCGGTGTCAAAGTTTGTTTAATAACACTCCTGTGAAGTAACTTGAGATGTAGTTATATAGTGCCTTTAACGTAATAAAATAAGTTAGATCTGAGGGCCCTCCACACCATTGCCCCCTCTACACACGGTGGTACAAGTTTGGAACTGCCTTCTGCAGATGGCAATTGATGCTGAATCAATTAATTTTAAATAAGGGGGTTACCTTATGATGATAGATTGAGTAGACTGGGTCTTTACTCGTTGGAGTTCAGAAGGATGAGGGGTGATCTTATAGAAACATTTAAAATAATGAAAGGGATAGACAAGATTGTTTCCACTGGTCGGGGAGACTAGAACTAGGGGGCACAGCCTCAAAATACGGGGGAGCCAATTTAAAACCGAGTTGAGAAGGAATTTCTTCTTTTAGAGGGTTGTGAACCTGTGGAATTCTCTGCCCAAGGAAGCAGTTGAGGCGAGCTCATTGAATGTATTCAAGTCACAGATATAGATTTTTAACCAATAAGGGAATTAAGGGTTACGGGGAGCGGGCAGGTAAGTGGAGCTGAGTCCACGGCCAGATCAGCCATGATCTTGTTGAATGGCGGAGCAGGCTCGAGGGGCTAGATGGCCTACTCCTGTTCCTAATTCTTATGTTATGTAAATCAGAGATTGATAGCTTTCTGTTAACCAAAGGTAGTGTTGAGGGTTATGGGCCAAAGGTGGTATATGGAGTTAGGTTGCAGATCAGCTATGTTCTCATTGAATGGCGAAGCAGGCTCCAGGGGCTGAATGGACTATTACTGTTCCTAAGTTCCTCCTGTGTGGTGTCCAAGGGCCTCCCACACCCTGTCATCCCTCCCACCCAAACATGAGATTCATGAACTGTACATACCTTTCAACCACAACTTGTATTGACTTAGTGTCGTTTAAGGTAATGAAATGTCCCAAAGCACTTCACGGGTGTAAAGAAACACACTGAGCCAGGAAGGGGCGAGATTTGCAGCGTTGACCAAAAGCTTGGTCGAAGAGGGAGATTTTAATTACCTTTTTTAAAAGTGGAGATGGGGACGAGTTTGGTGAGGGAGTTTGAGATCAGGAATAAGGCGGTTAGAATACCCAAACTTAAAAGCAATGTTGATGTGACTGTTTCAGTGAAACCATGGTCAATGGTGTCTGTGTAAATCGGGATGATGTGTGTCCCTGAGATGTTGAAGGAGGGGCACTGGATGATTGAGCCAGTGCTGTTGAAGGTCAGTGGGAAGACGGTTGGGGTTTGTCTCGCTGCCAAGCACTTGTGTGGAATGACTGTTACCTGCCACTTGTCAGCCCAAGTCTGGATAGTGTCAAACAGCAGCAGCTGCTGGCAGGTGTTATCTGGTAGCAGAAGAGGTAAACAGTTGGTGATAAAGTTCGGTGTAATGAGTATAATGCATGTCAGTGATGTGGTCAGGAGACTGGTGACTTCATTTTGATGAATATGGTGCAACCTTCGCTGGCCTGTGATGACCTGCCTATAAATGGGGTGCCCAGAATGGCATGCAGTACTTCAGCTGTGACCTAAAAATAAATTCTACATTACATTCTGTGCTATATACTGTTTATTTAAAAATAATTAACACTTGTAACACCATGGCTAGTTTGTTCCTGCTTTTGCAGTGCCAATGTCCTCCTTTCCTTTCCTCTTTAGGCTGTGCCCCTGCACCAGGCCATTATGATATTAAACAGGTGGAAGGTTCCAAGGGTCCAGTATCCTTTGAAAAGGCAAACCGATTTAAAAAGCAAAAAGGTAGGAGTACTTTTGTCTGATGGGATTGACACAAGTTCGATTAGCCCAGAATGCTGGGGTAGCAGAGCAGACATAGACACGTAATCACTTGAAGTTTGAAACCTCCGATTTTGAATATAGAGACAGTGTGGTGGTTATGGGACTGAACTAGCAAGAGGTGAAATGTTTGCATCCCACTATGACAAGAATTCAGTAAATCTGGTAACTTGCGAGCTGGCACCAGAAAAGGTTGTCACAAAAGCTGCCAACTGGTCCTTTAGCCTCCGTGTGACTGCAGGCTGACACTAGTTGACTGAAGTAGCCTAGCGTGCCACTTGGTCATTAAGACAACTAGGAATGGGCAATAAAGGCAGCCTTGTCAGTGCTATCCTCATAGCACAAACAATGTTTTTTTAAACCTTGTTTATAGTTCTGGTACCAACATCAAATTCAGTGTAAAAGCCACTTTCTACCACCACCTAAACTGAAAGCTTCCAATCGGGTGTGTAACTGCAGCACTCCCTGTCTAGCATCTCTGCTACCTCCGTGTATGCTTTCTTTCAATCTGAGCTACTTTTAGTTCATAGGTGAATCTAAACGATGATGATTAATCTTGCAACCTGCTCTTAATACCTGTTTGGTACTGTGAAGGTTCTTAAAGATGCTGCATTGTAGTTATATTTAAAATCATTGTGAGGTATTTGTTCGAAGGATTCTACATTTCCAAGTATTTATGAATCAGTTTAATTTTGGAACACTACCTGACACTGCATTTCTATGTGAGCGTCACAGCAGCTATGTTGGATACACTCATTGCCATGGCAAGATAAATGAGCAAGCGTTGCTTCCCATGGTAAAGTGCTGCTAGCTTGCTAGGTCACATAATTGGGCTGTTAAAGGCATTTAGATTTAGCAGTTCGATCTTGTATAAGTATGGGCTGCGATATGAAAATCAAGGTGTGTCCACCCCATCTATTGGGTTGCTGAGAACAGTGTATGTTTGGGGGACGAGTAATACATTTTTTCGAACAGTTAGACGACAAAAATAAATTCAACATTCTTTTGTGTTGCCAAAGATTGTGCTTAAATTGTTCCTCCAATAACTTCTCTCTTTGCTGCTTCCAGATGCAGGAAACCAGGCAACAGTTGACATTGAGAAAGGGCTGATATCGCCAGCAAGTTTACGCAAGAACTTCAGTGCAGTTAGTAAAATGACTTCATTACTTCAAAATATATTTCCCTTAATACAAGATTTGCTAGTTGTGGATTTGTTGTTTTGATTTTTGTCTGATTTTGTTCAACACTTGTAGATGTGACTAGCAGATTTTCCATTAACCGATTGATAGCTTCCTTCTCTGTTGAATGTCTTCCTTTATAAGTTGCTCTTAAAGTGCTATCATTGCAGTTATGGCATAGTAAATGACTGAACATTATCGATGGCTTCATCTCTGCTGCCCTGATATATTTTGCTGTCCATTGGGTTTGGCTAGACTTTCACAGTGTGGTGCAATTTGTGCCTTTGGCAATGCATGCTGGTGCTGAAGTCCTGGTCAGCTCAGGCCAGGAAACTTGACATTACAGCCACAGAAGGAAAAGCTCAGTACTGATCTTTATCTTTCCAGCCTTCTCTGTAGGATATACTTGGCACTGGAATTGATGAAGTGGGTGATTTCATTCACCAGAACCAACTGGGACTGAGCACTTGAATAGATGGGGATAGGGTGGGAAAGTGGACTTGGTGTACAAGTTCAGCCATGATTGTATTGAATGGCGGAGCAGGCTAGAGGGGCAGTATGGCCTGCTCGTCCTCAACGTTCTGTTTAAGCTGCGCAGGACTCACGAGTTCCCACGCAGGCGGTGAGCCGGATTTTTTTTTTTAAAAAGCGTATGCACGGAATTTTGAATGGGTTGTGCAGCCTGTTAAACGGGAGCATCACTCCTGCTCCTATTTCTTATATTCTTGTGCGATGCTGGTCACAGGAGCTCCCATTTTGTCCCTCCTGATTGTTCTGGAGCGACAAGTAAACTAACTAAACACCGACCCAAGCTGGAACGTGGGAGCTCCTGTGGCACTAAGCACGCATCACTCTGCCACCAGAGATGACGAAAGTTATTTCTTTTACCTGAAGCCAAAGATTCAGCAACATAGAACCGAGGAAGTTTACAGCATTTGTCTGCCTGCTCCACGTGAGGCAATCCAAAACTTGCACCATTGGTGTGCTCTCTCCCCAGAGCCCTGTATCTTTCTTTGTTTCAAATATTTAAAACTGTCTGAGAGAATGGCCCTTTCTTATAGAACAAAGTGGTAGCTTTGGTTGATCTGAGGCCCATGCTTACTGGAAGTAAATTAAAATCTTAGAACCACAGCAAGACGGGTTATCACAATCCAGTTACAAGCTCAAGGTTGCTGATAATCACCAGACATTTTCCACCACAATGTAACATTTCCCTGTAGACGTACTTGTTGATGATTTTTAAATCCAGGCATTCTATTCATCATTAATGGGTGTGTTGTTTTTCTGTCAATCGCCTTTAGGGCAGTGGCCAGAAGGATGCGACCTTAGCGTTGGAGCTTAAGAAGCAGAAAATGTTGGAACAAGAGGCAAGTAGACCGTTACCAACAATTAACATTTACCAAAGGTCATTGGGAAGAGGAGAAAAACAGAATATTTTTAAAAATGATAAACATTTAAATGTTGGTGTTCACAGAAATTTGGGTGTCCTTGTGCAAGAAACACAAAGTTAGCATATAGGTACAGCAACCAATAAGGAAGGCAAATGGCATGTTGTCCTTTTATTGTTGGAGTTGGAGTATAAGAGTAAGGAAGTCTTGCAACAATTGTACAGGGCCTTGGTGAGACCACACCTGGAGTACTGTGCAGTTTTGGTCTCCTTATCTAAGGAAGGATATTCTTGCCTTGGAGGCGGTGTAACAAAGGTTCACTAGATTGATTCCTGGGATGAGAGCTATACTATGATAGATTGTGTAGAATGGGCCTATACTCTGAAATTTAGAAGAATGAGAGGTGATCTAATTGAAACATCGCAAATTCTGAAGGCAATTGACAGGGTTACTTTATTTTGAGGTGATTTCTCATAGTTAATACTATACTGCAACACTAGACAATATCTTGTTTAGTCTGACTAACTTGATTGAGGAGGTAACGAGGCCTGTTGATGAGGGTAGTGTGTTTGTAGTCTACATGGATTTTTGTAAGGCTTTTAACAAGGTCCCACAGAATTGAATAGGGTGCTGCAAGGATCGGTGCTTGGGCCCAAGCTATTCATAATTTGTATCGATGATTTGGATGAGGGGAACAAAATGTAATATATCCAAGTTTGCTGATGATACAAAGCTAGATGGGAATGTAAATTGAGTAGGATGCAAAGAGACTTCAAGGGGATATAGACAGGTTAAGTGTATATGTTCCATGAATTTGTCCTCCACGCTATTATTGCAAATTTGGTTTGCCCAGTCTATATGTAGATTAAAGTTCCCCATGATTACTGTATTACCCCTGTTACAAACACTTCTGATTTCCTGATGTGTACTGTGCCCTACATTACAACTACTCTTTAAGAGCCTATAAACAATGCCCACCAATGTTTTCTGCCCCTTGCTGTTTTTGAGCTCCACCCAAATTGATTCTACTACTTGATTTTCAGAGCTAAGATCCTTTCTCTCTGTTGTCTTTATTCCATCCTTTACTATCAGGACTACCCCTCCATCTTTTCCATTCTGCTTATCTCTTCTAAAAGTTAAGTATCCTGGAATATTTCATTCCCTAAATAGGGAATATTTAGATTTGGAAATATATCGGCCGTTCCTTCATCATCACTTGGTCAAAATCCTGGAACTCCCTCCCTAACAGCACTATTGGGAGTTCCTTCAGCACACGGGACTGCTGCAGTTCAAGAAGGCTGCAAACCACCACCTTTCCGGGCAATTGGGAATGGGCAATAAATGCTGGCCTTGCCACATCTTAGAATGAATATTTAAAAAACTGGACTTAGATGGGGGAAAAAAAGAGGATAGAGGATTGGACGATGTTTGGAGAATAGTGATTTTTCGGGGGGGCAACAGTTTCCCCAAGGCCAGTTCTGTGGAAGGTATTGTGTATGTATATACCCTGTACACTCAATGTACACTTACATAAGACCATTGAATGCACCTTCACACTGTATACAATATGCCTGTACCATCAGGGGGTGCAACTGGTGGCAACCTAGAGGTCACCTGCACACTGCAGGTAACCAAGTGTAAAAGGGAGCTCGCCTTACTGTACCCTCTGTAGGGTCTCTTCTATTCTTAGCAGTTGACTAGACTCGAGTCCGGTGGTAGTATCTAGGCAAACTTTATTGGCTCAGTTACATCTTGCAGTTACTAAGAATAAAGCACCACTCTACTGCGTGTTACAGCTTCAGTTATAGTCGTGAACGTGTGGTCGTCCCATTCCCTGATTGACCCCCTGCTGTTACTGGGGTCAGTTTGTCGACTCCGGACTGGCCGCTGGTTATGACCCAGCTGTCCATTGCAGATAGCAATCGCATTGGTCATGTGATTACCACATCATGCCCCTTCCTCCTGCTGTTCACTGTTTCGCAGCATGTTCCTGTTATCTGGTCAGAACAGTGCTTAACCCAGTGACTGTGCTTTGGCCCCAACCACACTGCAACCTTTTCCATTGTTAGTGAGCATCTACACAGCACACAGCTACTCTATAATTATAAATGAATCAGGTCCCCACACCCTCATTCAGGAGCAGCAATAAATGGACTAAGGCCACAACAGTTCAAGTGCAATACCTTACGTTGTGGAGTCATTACTAGAGTGCTTACAGACACAATAGAAAGGGTCAAATACCTTTGGTCTATGGGGTGGAGGGTGTGGGGGCTGGTCAGTGCATCTCAAGGAAAGGGGGCATCTGAAATGGTATTGCAGTTAAATGTTGAGCATTATAATGCATTTTGCCTTGGGTGGAGTCTGACTGAGGAATTTTAGAAAGCTCCTGGAATGTTGCAACCCACTCGCAGCTGGGATCTTGGCTGTTGTATCAGTGTGTTTCCATGCCACTTTGCTCCCTCCTGTCCTGTAAAAGGTTTGAGCAGGGCCCCACCTGTGTTTGCAGTCAGAGGTGCAAACCCTGGTTGACATGGCTCAGCTATTTACTAAGTCCCTAGGAGTTGTCACGAGAGCTGAGGCTTGCACACCAGTACATCGTAAATACCCTTAGTTCTTGCAATTAATGACAGATCCTTTGTTTTTTCATCATTGTTAAACTTTTGATATCTTTTGTGCATAAATGGTCAATTATAGTTTGCATGAGAAAGGCAGGGCAATATTTTTAAGAATAGCAGCGCTGTGCTTATTTTGCATCTCTTAACAATGTGCATTTAATTAGCGCCTTTTAACGTAGAGATAAAACTATACAATTGCAGATCCGTTGCCTGCTGCAACAGCGAGGGGAACAGGACAAAAGACTTCAGGCTCTGGAAGAGGAGGTGAAGAAGGTCGAAAGCAAACTAACTGCAGCGATGAGAGAGAAAACATCCCTGACATCAAACCTTGCTTCCATGGAAAGGCAACTTGCTGAGCTGCACAAAGCCAATGAGTTACTCAAGACCAAGGTACTGGTTAATCGCCATTATTCCCTACAATCTCTCTCTCCCTTGGCCTGTTCGAATTTGACACTGATTCCAGCAGGACCTTTGATACTGTAGCATTAAACTTTTTGCCATGTATATCTGAACTAGCAGAATAATGAATGCTCCAGTGTGTTCATTCACTGGGGTCAATTGTACTTTAAGTTTCACTGTTGATGCGGCTGAGAAATGCCATGCCTGGACATGTGTTTCCACTACAGACATGATAGTGCAGCAAATTTTAAAGAAGCTCTACACTGCTCTGCCTATTATAGGTTTTATGTTTTAGTAGTACCCATCAGATGCAGAATGCTGGAAAAATATTGGCCTATGTTTAAAATTTAGCTTCTAAGCTTTTTTGGCAGCAGTCACAATTGAAATTTGAGACTCACTACTGGCCCTGCCCCTTGTTACTTTCCCAGTTGATATGTCGTGAAGCCGTTTTTTAATGTTTCAATATTTGCAACCTCAGAGAACTAGGTGGGCTGTTCAAAGTGAGGCCTTACACTGGGATAGGGTAAGGGGGCCAGTGCAGAATGAGTCCTTCCACAGTGGAATAGGCAAGCTCCTCTAACTGAATATAGGTGGACGGCAAAGTTTTGTTTGTGGGCATTGAACTCTTCAACCAAAAAAAGGACGATGATGCATATTGTGGAGGAAGGTAAAACTTGGTCCAGACTAGTTTTGTTTTGTGTGATGTATTTTTTTTAAATTGAACGAAACATCAGCCAACTGATCCTGAGCAACAAATTGAGGCTAATTCAGCATTTGCAAACATTTACAAAAGATGTCTTTTTTAAAAAAAACAATAGAAGCCCTCTAAATGTAGGGCACCTGTACTGAATCCAGTGTTTGAAAGCAGAATTGGATTATGAATAAGAATACCATCTCACTGCAAGAATGGGATCCCACACTTTCTGGGGATGGTTGAATTTTACAAGCAAAGTGCATTTGTGCCCTGTCTAATGTTGGCTGTCTTTGTTTCCTTCAGTTTTCTGACGATGGCACCAAGAAGAAGATTAATGCCCTGTGCTTGGAGTTGATTGAAGTGAAGAATAAGACTGATGCTAAGGACAAGGTATTGACGCTTGCTGAGGAGGGCTGATGTCTGGCAGGATTTCGTCACGCAAAGGGTAGTGAAAGTCTGGAACTATCTCCCCAGAAAGCTGTTGAGGCTGGGGGTCAATTGAACATGTAAAAACAGAGTGATAGAATTTTGTTAGGGAAGGGTATTGAGCGTTATAAAACTATGGCATTTGGACAGATCTCATTGAATTGTGGAACAGGCTCAAGGGTTGAATGGCCTCCTCCTGTTCCTAATGAAGGTACTGTCTGATTCTGTGTAGCCCATTTTAAACCTGCATTGGTCCAACATCTTCCAATCTTGATAAATGGCAGGCGAGCAAAAGGTGAAGGGTCTTTTTCTGGCAGAAAAATCATTGTATTTCTTTGTAAAATGTGTAAAGTTTTACGCAGTAAATTTGCAAATTACTTTTTACTCCCGATGGATTCTAACCAGAGCTTTATGCTACTGAGGCATAGCTTCCACCCCTTTGTATTCCAGCCCCATGAGATAAAGACCAACACTCCATTTGCCTTTGTACCTATCCACTAGCTCTGTGATTTCTGCCCATGGACCCCTAAGTCTCTGCTGTTCTGCAGTTCCAAGTTTTTCACCATTTTAGAAAATTAATGGATAACAATTGCAGCACCTATCCCACCGGCCGGCTGCTAACTGCATGGGGGATCATTCTTCCCCCCCCCCCCTTCTCTCATACACTCGGGACATATAGTGCACTTGCGATCCATGCTAATGTTCTAATGTTTCTTTGTAAATCTGTTTTCTAATTTCCCCAGGAGCAAGAAATACTGAAGGTATGATCTATCCAGGCAGCTAATGCTAACTCCACTCTCAAATTAAAGTGAACTTAGTTCACTTGTCCTTAAAGGTCATATGTAAAATCTTCCACAGTTAAATTTGTACTGTATCAGTCACATTTATTCTAGTTTAAGTATTTCTGTTCCTTCAGTTTTAGAAGCTTTGTCTCCATGTTTTCATTGCCGATTAGATTGTTTTCAATTTCTGTCAGTCACACTGCCTGCAGTGTCATCTTTTGCTGCACAGATTGATGGCACTCCATTGTCTTGTGTGACTGCAATAATGTTTCAAATATTATCCTGTCATTTTAACTAGACCCAGAAACTGGGACAATAATTTAGAATAAATTAATGTTGGGACAAAGTGTCATTTGCATTTTATTAAGAGATTTGCTAATGTAGTCTTTATCACTGCTACTTTCTTGGATGTTTCCTGTCCCTCCTCACTCTAACAATAGTGATACTGGAGAAGTGGTCCATTGATGGCAGCCTCTCCCTTTTACTTAGAGTGGATGGCAGAGTCACCACTGAGGCAGACACTGGGTTCACTCGCTGCGCTTCGCCAGGGAAGTTAATTCCTGCTCAGCTGATGAGTAACGGGCGTACCCTTGGGGATGCTGAGGCTAGCTGAATCTTTGCGATTAGTTAAGCAGGCACAACAAAAGTAGGAATTTGCATTCGTCCTGTTGGGTGGAGGGGGGTCTGTAAAAATGTAATATCCCTCTGAATGGACAGGTGTGGCCACAGTTTAATATCTTCCATGAAGGATGGCACCTCCGTTAATCCAACACTGCCTCAGTAGAGTAGTGAAGAGTTGGCCTCGATTGTGTGCTCGAGCCCTTGAACGCAGCTTGAACCCGCCCCCAACCTTTCTGCTCTGCATATGGTGCAAGTACTCAGGTACAGAGCGGGCGTTCTGCCAGTCCATTTGTGTTTCTGCTTTTGAATTGCTACTCGTAATACTGTCGAGTCAATGTTCATTTTGTTTTCTTAAACTCTAGCGATAGCTAATAGATCTTCTAACTTCTGAAATGATTGCCAGTGAGAAGAAATCCCATTGAGTGTGTTCTTGACTTCTGTAGCTACTATTGAGTACTGCAGTTTTCAACTTGGTGTCCAATACTGGCCATTAGCTAAGCAATTGTTCTCCCCTTAACCTATACAAGATTATAAGGATGAGAAAGTAATTGAGTCCATTCAACTTGCTGCAGGTCCTATTGATTGCAATGTAAAGACAGTAACCAGAAAACCATTATCCTGCTGTATAACTTGACCAATCTGCTAAAGCAGGTGTAATAGAACAGAATTGATATTCCATGGCTTAAACTTTTTGAATTGCATATGATCTTTACAGATGACTTTTATTCACTAATTTCACATTTACATGTTTGCATGTTATGGAACTTTTGCACAAGCTGATATTCACTTAAGTCTATCAGAACTTTTGACTGTGCTAATGGAGATTCATTGTTTACAAGAGCTGCCAGTCCCAGACATGGTAAAGGCCCCAGTTGCCATGTGTAGGCACCGTTGATTGGATTTCGATCTGTAATTGTTGCATCAGCTGTGATCCAGCTCATTCAATTCCAGCTAGTCCCTGATCTTGGTGCTCAATGTTTAGTCAAAAGTTCAGAAGTAAAAGAATGCTTGCCTTTCTAAAATTGGTGACCCCAGTTTGGTGCTTGTGATGTACTGAGATTGTACAAATGCTGGACAAGTGCCCTGATGTGTAATCCCTTCCTAGACACTAGCACTGTGTAAATTAATGGGAACGATAGCATACTGGTTATGTTACTGTACTAGTAATCCAGAGGCCTGGACTAATAATCCAGAGACATGAGTTCAAATCCCACCACGGCAGCTGGGGAATTTAAATTCCGTTAATTAAATAAAAAGCTAGTATTGAATGGTGACCATGAAACTATCGGATTGTTGTAAAAACCCATCGGGTTCACTAATGTCTATTAGGGAAGGAAATCTGCTGCCCTTACCCGGTCTGGCCTATGTGACTCCAGACCTACAGCAATGTGGTTGACTCTTAACTGCCTATTTCCACCTCCCGTAACATCGCCTGTCTCCGCCCCGGCCTCAGCTCATCCATTGCTGAAACCCTGATTCATGCCTTTGTTACCTCTAGACTTGACTACTTCAACACATTCCTGGCTGGCCTCCCTCATTATACCCTACCTAAACTTGAGGTGACCCAAAACTCGGCTGCCCTGTGTCCTAACTCGCACCAAGTCCCGTTCACCCATCACCCCCTGTGCTCACTGACCTACATTGGCTCCCGGCTAAGCAATGACTCGATTTCAAAGTTGTCATCCTTGTTTACAAATCCCTCCCTATTTCTGCATGCATGCAGCCATGTTTATATTACTAACAAACAGTTTTTCATTCCTTTCTCAAAAGCTCAACAAAAAGCCTGTGTAACTGGGTGTATTCCACATTCAGTAAATGGGGGCGATTAAGAAATCTGTTTTGTCGCGTCAAATTTATTATCTTTTAAAATTGGTTTGTGAGAAGTGGCTCTTAACAAAATGAATTAAATTAGAATTTTTTTTTTTGTTGCAAATTGATTTATTCCTTGCCTCCTATGGGGCAGAAACCCATTCTTCTCCACTTTTCCCTCTTCCCTGCAAAAGTCTAAATAATAGATGGCGAGGCAGGTGGAGCAGGAAGGAAGTGACCCATATA
The DNA here is from genome assembly GCF_044704955.1 of Pristiophorus japonicus. Taxonomy (NCBI): domain Eukaryota; kingdom Metazoa; phylum Chordata; class Chondrichthyes; family Pristiophoridae; genus Pristiophorus; species Pristiophorus japonicus. The sequence goes on along the minus strand of NC_091980.1, from coordinate 2,497,397 downwards.
TAAACCTTCAATCTTCCTGCAAGAAATCCAGCTTTCTGAAGGCAGACTGTAATTGTGCTGCCATCATTATGTACAGACGGAGAGCTTTTACCCCATGAAGTCAGTAACTGTGCCCTCCATAGCAGTGATTCACTTATGAGTAACTCGCTACACTTTAAGGCCCCCATCAATAACCTAAACCTTCAGCCCTGTAGACCAGTATATACACTTAGGTTTGTCCATTACATCTTGAAATTGGTTATAAATGCATGCTCTGACATGTTTGCACTTAAACTAGGTTTAAACGCTTGGCATTTTTCTCGTTCATAAAGAAGGAGCCAAAACGATTTGAATAAGAATTAAACAGTTTGATTTCGTTGACTTTCCAAGCCCCCTTTTTTCCCCCAAAGTGACATGTTGTAGATTGTCCATTTTGTTTGCTGCTTTATGACAATTGTGTGATTTTAATATCTAGAAAGTAATCATGGCTTTATTTAAAAAAAACTAACCCTATCGAGCTGAGCACAAATGCTCTTTTATGAAATGGCCGCAAGAAAATGATGAAAGTTGGGGGCATTGATTGGTGGTGCACAATGTCCAATTTCTTGCTACCTCCACTCGTGCTGTGTTAACGTCACACCTCTTGCATGCTATATGCCTCCCATTTCAATATTTGATGTCGCTGGTGTCTGCATTTTATTTCTGAGTGTAATATTAACCTATCTGCTTTTATATATGTTTTAATCCTATGCTGTAGGAGATCAGCTATCTTCAGATTAGTTTGGAAGGTCAAGTGAAAATCCTGCAAGCTGATCTGGAAGCCTCCAAAGCTACAGTGGCTGCATTGCAAGAAAGAAATGGATCACTGGGTAAGTTCTCAATCCTTGTTTGCTAGATGTTGTAGTTTATTCCTTTTTAAGATTACAAAACTCGACAGGCTTGTTGGGCCCAATGGTCTCTTCCTGCAGTGTAAGCACAGTCTTCAGCAATTCCAAACTGTTCCTTATCATCGCAGGCAACTTTAACGTATTGTCATAGGTTTCAAACTGACTTTGGAAAGTGAGAAATCATTTGGAAGAGTAATCAGAAGTTGCTCCTCTGAAGCTGCAGCAAACCTGAGCAGTTTGCTTGGGCAGTCATTGCCTCTCCCGAGCTTTGACTGTGATCCACTCCTGTGAGTAAGAGAAGGCTCCGATACAGTGATAACGTCCTAGTTCCTGGCAATGAATAGAGATTACCCTAACTATGCGTGTGTAAGTCTGTCTGTTTGAGATTATAGTAAACGGCACACTTTGTTCATTCTCCCAACAGAGGAGATGCACCAGGAAACTAAAGCCCATAATGAGGACCTGGAAAAAGAAATGGACAAATTTCATGGTAATGCTCGAGACACTTCACTGATTTCAGCAGACTTGTGCACTGTTTTTAAAGTGTTTTTACTTTGGCTTGATGAATTAGCTAGTCTAGATTCCCTCGTGGGGGAATCTAGAACTCGGGTGGGGGGTAGTTTCAGTATAAGGGGTTGCCCATTTAAAATGAAAATGAGGAGGAATTTCTTCTGAGGGCTGTGAATATCTGGGATTCTCTTCCCCAGAGATCTGTGGAGGCTGGGTCATTGAATATGTTTGTGGTGGAGATAGACAAATTCTTGAACAATAAAGGGGTGAAGGGTTATGGGGAGCGGGCAGGGAAGTGGAGTTGAGGCCATTATCAGATCAGATCAGCCATGATCTTATTGAGGGGCCAAACATAGAAACATAGAAAATAGGTGCAGGAATAGGCCATTCGGCCCTTCGAGCCTGCACCGCCATTCAATGAGTTCATGGCTGATCATGCAACTTCAGTACCCCATTCCTGCTTTCTCTCCATACCCCTTGATCCCTTTAGCCGATAGGGCCCCATCTAATTCCCTTTTGAATATATCTTAACGAACTGGTCTCAACAACTTTCTGTGGTAGAGAATTCCACAGGTTCACAATTCTGAGTGAAGAAGTTTCTCCTCATCTCGGTCCTAAATGGCTTACCCCTTATCCTTAGACTGTGACCCCTGGTTCTGGACTTCCCCAACATCGGGAACATTCTTCTTCAATCTAACCTGTCTAATCCCGTCAGAATTTTATGTTTCTGTGAGATCCCCTCTCATTCTTCTAAATTCCAGTGAATGTAAGCCTAGTCGATCCAGTCTTTCTTCTTGTCAGTCCTGCCATCCCAGGAATCAGCCTGGTGAATCTTTGCTGCACTCCCTCAATAGCAAGAATGTCTTTCCTCAGATTAGGAGACCAAAACTGTACACAATACTCCAGGTGTGGCCTCACCAAGGCCCTGTACAACTGCAGTAAGACTTCCCTGCTCCTATACTCAAATCCTCTCGCTATGAAGGCCAACATACCATTTGCTGCCTTCACCGCCTGCTGTACCTGCATGCCAACTTTCAATGACTGATGTACCATGACACCCAGGTCTCGTTGCACCTCCCCTTTTCCTAATCTGTCACCATTCAGATGATCTGCCTTCCTGTTTTTGCCCCCAAAGTGGATAACCTGACATTTATCCACATTATACTGCATCTGCCATTCATTTGCCCACTCACCTAACCTGTCCAAGTCACCCGGCAGCCTCTTAACATCCTCCTCACAGCTCACACTGCCACCCAACTTAGTGTTGTTCTGGAAAAATATTTCCGAGACTATATAATATATAAAGAGAGGTTTATTAAATCAGAGACAAAGCTTTGGGAGAAGTGTTAAAGACCCCTGTCTTTGAACCACTTCTCAAATTGGTATCTGCAGTGAAGTTCTTTTATCTTACAAATTACGTCACTTTACAACACATGCTTTAGCACTACAAAGCTTTGACTATCGAAGGCTAAGCTTTGGATATAACCCATCCTGCATTGTGACAGGGCAGTATAAACAAGTGCAGGCTTTTGACACTGGTATAAACAAACATACCCAACACTTAACTCTCCAGTGTTCATTATCTCACTTTCCTATCTCCATTAACTCAAGGCCAGCATACCTTGAAGTTTAACTGTTTAAAGCATCAGTATTGTCCCTTATTCATTTAAAGGGGAAAATAAAACAAATGTTTGGTCCCGTATACAATCAAGTATATGTCCAAAAATCCGCTTCAACAATATTCCCCCTTTTGGTCTTGGAGGATGTTTACGAAATCTATATGACCACAATGATAGTAGCATATATTCGTCCTTTGGGGTATGTTACTTCCCTGATGTTCCGTATGTCCACCTTGCCTGTTGCTCTAGGCTACCCTTCAAAGATAGTGGTCGGTGTCATCGTCGTCTGTTTCTTCATTCTTGGTGTCTTCAGGTATTTCCATCAGGTGTGCTTCTTCTTCGGCGATTACACTGGCTACTGGCATCAGTCGAGCCATCATAACTTTACAGCAGATATTAAAACACCCGAAAATCAGACAGCAAGTAATTATTATTACAACCAGAATAATTGCTCCATGCATAAGATAGGACCCCCAGGATCCCCCTAACAGCCAGTCAAACCAGCCAGATCCTCCTGTTGTTGTGGATAACTTTACTTCCCTTATGTGATCAGCGAGGTTGGTTATGTTTTCTGAATTATCGGGAATGTAAGTGCAACATTCAGCTCCAATTAAGGCACATGTGCCCCCACTTTGTGCTAGTATCTAGGGCCATTCGGTTCTGGAGTACCATTGTGCGTATGGCTACCATTTCAGCCGTTATGCCCTCCATTGCTTCAGCAGTGTCGTTACTATCTGTTCCAGTACCCTCTCTAGGTTACGTAATTCATCCATGGTACGTCCTATCCCGAATGGGAGCATCATGACCCCAAATAGCCTCTCTACCGGGGTAAGATCTAGTCTTAGTCGACCTGGTGTCTGTACTTCTGCTAAAGTACGTACCCGTCTGACAAAAGGGACCACATATCCCAAATAACAGGACCCCCTCCAGTTCTGAGGCAACCAGGGGTAGGCCTTATGTCCGCACACAAAATAAGTGCCATTGTATGCTGTTAGATTCGATCCCAATCTCTCTCTCAGCCCCCGTCGCCACCTAGTCCTGGCTACTTGTCTGATTCTTCAAACCCTCTATTTCAAAAAATCCCTGGTTTGTTTCGCTGGCTATTATGTTTCACCTGGTGAGGTTAAAGTATTGCGTACAATTGCTATATCCTGCTACAAAACCTGTTTCCTCACCAGTCAGGTCTCTAGTGAAACAAATGTTAGCGGTGGCCTTCCAACTCCTGAGGTGTTGGTCAAAACCAGGAACGGGGGTCGTACCGACCTATTGTATTCCGGCTGGTACCATCCGTCAATGCATCCAAAAGGTAACCCCCCGATCTCCACGTTTCTTTATCCCCACTCTGGTTCCAAGTATCATTTACTTCCCCTGTACCGTTTTGTTGCAATACCCACTCCGCTACTTCCAAGATGTTAAGGGAGATTGACCTCAAAGGGATGCCTCCTTTGCTATGTATGGGGATGTGCGAACATACCCAGCAACTAGAAAAGTTCTCATTTCATCATCTTATTACTCTATATTTAACAAATAGTCAAAGGCAAAATGGCCGTATGGCTTGCTTGAAGAATCTCTCGCTGTCAATCTGTAAATAGACAAACAACAACAACTAATACGTGTGCTAAACGGCTGGTTCAAAAACCTTAAGCTGGGTCCAATGCTTCCATTGTCCGCTCCCTTTCACATCGATGCAGGCACAAGTGTCCCCGTTGATTATAACCTCATATGGTCCTATCCATTTTGGGGCAAACCCTGGTTTTCCCGGGAGGACCCTTACCATAACGCGACTTCCTGCCAACGGGACTTCAGGGAGCTTTGTAAGCTCTGCTTCCGCGTCTCTTTCTTCCTGATTGTCCCTAACTAATTTACGCATCCCTTTTAATTGAGTACTTAGTTCCAAAACATACCGTTTTATTTTGTCTTTTAATGGGCCTACATCAGCCCCCCCCTGTTATGATGTTCTCTGGTAATTGCATTGCCCTTCCTGTCATTAGTTCATAAGGAGTTAATCCGGTTGTCCGGTTTGTCGTGCCTCTTAACTTCATCAATATAATGGGTAATACTTCTGTCCACGTTTTTCCTGACGTTTGCATGGCCTTTGCCAGGGCGTTCTTAAGGGTATGGTTCATGCGCTCTACCATCCCAGAACTCTGCGGGTGGTAGGGAATGTGGAATTTTTGTTTTATGCCCATCAGCTGGCATATTGTTTTTACAATTTTTCCGGTGAAGTGGGTGCCTTGGTCGGAATCTATTTCAAGAGACACTCCCCATCGGGGAATCACCTGCTCGGTCAATATCCTTGCCACTGTTGAGGCACTCCCCATCGGGGAATCACCTGCTCGGTCAATATCCTTGTCACTGTTGAGGCAGTGCAATCACGTGTGGGGAAAGCTTCCACCCAGCGGGTAAATTGATCTATAATCACTTGGCAATATCTTGTTCCATGGGATGGGGGCAAAGGACCTGTGAAATCAATTTGTACGTGTTCCCATGGCCCCCGTGGACGGGGCTGGTGTCCCATTTTAATTTTAATGGGCCTGCCTGGATTATATTGTGCGCACGTAACTCATCGATGGCAATATTTAGCAATATCTCTCCCCATCCCCTTCCATCACCAATCTCTCCTAAGACTCCCGGTCATGGCCTCTCGTCCTGAATGCGATAGGCCATGATGCAACTCCAATAAGGTATTCTGTATGCATTCAGGCACCATTACCTTGTCGTTTCGTCTCCAAACGTTATCCTTCCCTTGCGTTGCGCCCTGCTTTGTCCACATACCTATTTCCTCCTCAGAAGTGTCCTGGTGTAGTTTCTCAATACTTACCTGTTGGTCTCGGGCCCCAGCGGCACTGACTGAGGCTTCCTCACACTCTTCCTGTTCTAATGCCTCCTGTGCAGCTACGGCTGCAGCTATATTCCCCTGGTGACTCAGCCAATCTGGACTGGTTCGGTCCGGCTCCCTCCTGTGGGCTTTAATTTTAATAACCACTACCTGTTGTGGTTTATTACTGGCTGCTAAAAGAGCTTCTATTCTCAGCTGATGCTTTATGGGATGTCCGCTAGTTGTGATAAAACCCCTTCTCCCCCATGCTGTCATATAATCATGTACTACCCCGAATGCATATCTACTGTCCGTATAGATATTAACAATCTTATTTTCCGATAATTCCAGTGCCCGGGTGAGGGCTACCAGTTCTGCCACTTGAGCTGACGACCCCCCATTAATTCGCCCTGATTCAACTGTCTCTAGATCCTGGTTAACTACGGCCCATCCAGTACGAGGTAGTCCCTCTACGTATTTTCCTGAGCCGTCCACAGACGAGGTTTGTTCTGCGGTTTGAAGGGGGACGTCTTTTATTCTATCTTATTCCATAGCCTCACATACCTCTTCGCAAAAGTGGGGTTCCCCCTCACCTATCATACCTTCTGCGGGGTTGTTTCCAACATCCCTAATTTTGGTTACCGCTTTGTTGGGTGTTAAGAGGACTGCTTCCCACTTTGCCCGTCTCATATTAGATACGGTTCTCAGTTTTTCTGTGTTTAACATTTCTACCAATGTGTGTTTAGTGTGGAGAATGATGTTTCCAGTCATCACCACAGGCTCGCTTATTTTTACCGCCCAAGCTGCGCAATCTAGCGCAGCTATACATCTGGATAACCCAGTCACCACCGGGCTTTCGGTGGTAGAGTAATAGGCTATAGGTCTCCTTTTATCCCCATGATCTTGGGTGACCACGGCCATATAGAAACCACCTTCATTGTTACAGTGGATGTGGAAATCCTTACCCATGTCAGGCAGTCCCAATCCAGGTGCGGAGACTAGTTCTGACTTGAGTTTACTATACGCCTGTTCTTGTTCAGGGCCCCACTCTGAGGTCTAGGGCCGGTTTCTCCCCTTTCACTAATCTTTGTATTGGCTCAGCAATTTTTGCAAAATCAGGGATAAAGTTCCGGCTGTAATTAAAGTGGCCCAGTACCTTCCTCACCCCCGTTACCGTGACTGGTCTAGGCATGTCCTTGACAGCCTTTTTCCTATCCGAGCGCATTTCTTTCAGCCCCTTTGAGAGGCAGTACCCTAGGTACAGGACCTGGGATTTCCCTACATGGGCCTTTTTGGGGTTAACCTTAAGGCCTGCCGTTTCCAGAGCCCTTAATACTAAGTATAGGGTTGCCTGATGTCCTTCCTTGGTTTCTGAGGCTATTAATATGTCGTCGACATATTGTAAAATACTATTTCCTGCCGGTACCTCTTTGTTTTAGTATATCCCTCATGACTCGATGGAATATGGCAGGACTATTATGGAATCCTTGTGGCAATCGGGTCCAAGTATATTGTTTATCCTCCACCGTGAAGGCAAATTTTTCTTGTGATTCTGGGTCGAGGGGAAGGGCTCAAAAACCATTGGCTATGTCCAGGACTGTAAAGATCTTATGTTCAGGGGATAATCCATTAAGAATTGTGGAGGGGCTGGCCACTATCGGGTGTAATTTGTGGGTGACCTTGTTAAGGGCAGTGTAGTCGATTGTGAGTCTATAACTCCCATCTGGTTTCCCTACCGGCCATGTTGGGGAGTTAGTGGTGCTAACTGTTTCTTTTAAGATACCCTTTTCCACTAGCCCTTTTACTATTTCTACAACTGCTGTTCTAGCTTCAGGTCTTATAAACCACATCGACAATACCCTATGAGGTGGGCCAGGGACTTTAATAGGATCCATCTTTGCCTTTCCAGTATCCAATTTTGTCTGTGCCCAGACCCCGGGCACAGAGGCACATATGCCTCCATACCCTCCAGTCCTGATAAGCCAGTCAGTTTTTGTGGCTGTAGCTACACCTAAACTTTCCACATGGTGGGCTATCTGTCCTAAATCTCCCTTACTGCCATCCGCCTTTGGCCATGTCAGTTTCCCCTTGCCGCAATTAATCAGGGCCTTAAATTCCCTCATTACATCATTCCCCAATATTGTTCCCTCACGATTCTTGCATACGTAAAATCTCATGGGTATATATGTTATCAATTTCCACCAATTGGGTGGTACTCAGGTAGGCCAGTGTGGGCCGTCCTTCTATTCCGTTTATCAGAGCCGCCTTGTCGGTGACGGGAAGGAGCATATTGGTAATGGATATTGAGGCTCCCGTGTCCACTAGCATCTCACACTGTCGGCCCCCTACTAGTGCAGACACATATATCCTTCCCTCCTTTTTACTTTGTACAGGGGCTGCCGGACATCACAGGGTGGCTTTGTACGCCTGCCACTTCTGGTATTCCTGTTCTGACAGGGTCCTTGCCTTATTAGGATAGCCATTTTTACCATAGCATGTCGCTTCCAGGTGCCCTTTCTTACCACAATACGTACATTGCTTTTCACTGCCTTTCCCTTTGCATTCCCTGGGGCAAAATGGCCTGGTTTTCCACAATTATGGCAAGTCCCCCTTTTCTGCCCTCCTCCTGTTCCCGTGGCAGAGACCTTTTCCTGCTTTATCTTTGTCTGAGATTTTTCATCGCCCCCTCCCTGGACACCACTAGCCCACTCGACCAGTTCATCATAATCCTGGGTTACAATTACTCCCATTTTTATAATGGTCTGGTGTGCAGCGGATAGTCCGTCCTTGAATGCCTGAATAAATGTTCGGTCGCCGCGGCCCGGGTTTTCCTGTCCAGAGCATTCTTGATATATCTGGAACAATCGTTCCCCATACTCTGAGGCTCCTTCCCCTTTTTGCTGTTTGGTTGTAGTAATTTTACCCCAATTAGTCGGGGCGTTACCTAAAACTCGTTGGATCTCGGTTTTAAAAGGGACAAAGGCTGCCTGTTGACCATCTACTTCGGTGGTTAAAGGTACCGCGTGTGTCCAACGTCCCCCTGAAAAGTCGACATTGGCTGCTACCGCGGCTCCTCCGGCCACTACTCTCCACCGATCTGCCGGGCAAGCCGCTCGGACTAGTTGGTGGATATCTCTGAGGTGTAGTTGGTGGCCCACCCAAACTGTATCCAGCCCTGCCCAAAATGTAATATTCGCACATCGGGGCTGTAATTTACCCAGCGATGCCATTATCTGCTGTCTTTTGCCGGGGGTAAAGGGCTTATAGGTCGCAGTGGGATTTACGGTCGTCCCCCCTCTTATTACCGGCGCCACCGGGAGGGTTTCTAAATCTTCCTGACCCGGGGCGGTTGCTTCGCATTGATAATTCTCGTAAGGGGGCAGCGATCCCCCCCATTGAGATCGATCCTGGATCTGTTGTTCCAGCGCCAGGCATTTCTTTTCCCACTCTATATTTTTCCTTTGTGCCTGGTTTAATTGTTTACTTTTTTCATCCATTTTCTCTTTAACCTCCTTAACCTGTTCAATTAGTCCAGCTAACTGATGCACCAATAATACTCCGGCTTTTTTAGTTTTATCTTTCTTTTGTTTAACTATCCAACTTCGCTGTTGTTCTAACGTCTGGGATACATCCCAACCGTCCTTTTGCATTTTCTTGATTAAGACCTGTCGATCGGTCATATAGGAATTAATTAACGACCCGGGCGGCCCGTGTTTTACATTCCCTTCCTTACCTTCCACCTTCGCCAGTCTCGGACGTTTCCCTTTGTTCCTGTAATACTCACGGCCACGACTACTCTGTGGGGACTCTTTGTCTTCGCAACAAAGCTAGCGTGTTTCCTTACCACCGGAGTTTTTTTTCCAGCTCTTGGTTGGAGTGATCAGTTCCCTTCTGCACCAACCTTATTTACCAAAGGGAAAAATCAAACTGGTTAGACAACCTCCTCCCGCTATCTACTTACTCGTATCTTATACACTATCCTGTCGTGCCCGTACACCTCTCTTTTCAGTCTCTAACACCAGATTCCAGATACTGTCTCAAATGATCACGTCTGATCAGACAGTATCCTGTCGTGACGCCATTTTGTTGTGGAAAAATATTTCCGAGACTGTATAATATATAATGAGAGGTTTATTAAATCGGAGACAAAGCTTTGGGAGAAGTGTTAAAGACCCCTGTCTTTGAACCACTTCTCAAATTGGTATCTGCAGTGAAGTTCTTTTATCTTACAAATTACGTCACTTTACAACACATGCTTTAGCACTACAAAGCTTTGACTATCGAAGGCTAAGCTTTGGATATAACCCATCCTGCATTGTGACAGGGCAGTATAAACAAGTGCAGGCTTTTGACACTGGTATAAACAAACATACCCAACACTTAACTCTCCAGTGTTCATTATCTCACTTTCCTATCTCCATTAACTCAAGGCCAGCATACCTTGAAGTTTAACTGTTTAAAGCATCAGTATTGTCCCTTACAAAATTCATTTAAAGGGGAAAATAAAACAAATGTTTGGTCCTGTATACAATCAAGTATATGTCCAAAAATCCGCTCCAACAGTGTCATCTGCAAACTTGGAGATGTTACATTCCATTCCTTTATCTAAATCATTAATGTATATTGTAAATAGCTGGGGTCCCAGCACTGAGCCCTGCGGCACTCCACTAGTCACTGCCTGCCATTCTGAAAATTACCTGTTTATTCCTACTCTTTGCTTCCTGTCTGCGAATCTGTTCTCTATCCATGTCAGTACATTACCCCCAATACCATGTGCTTTAATTTTGCACACTAATCTCGTGTGGGACCTTGTCAAAAGCCTTTTGAAAGTCCAAATACACCACATCCACTGATTTTCCCTTGTCCACTCTACTAGTTACATCCTCAAAAAATTCCAGAAGATTTGTCAAGTATGATTTCCCCTTCATAAATCCATGAATACGTGGCTTGAGCAGTGGTGCAGCAGGGAGGGATTCAAATTCCTGGGGCATTGGGACCGGTTCTGGGGGAGGTGGGACCAGTACAAACCGGACGGTCTGCACCTGGGCAGGACCGGAACCAATGTCCTAGGGGGAGTGTTTGCTAGTGCTGTTGGGGAGGATTTAAACTAATATGGCAGGGGGATGGGAACCAATGCAGGGAGACAGAGGGAAACAAAAAGGAGACAAAAGCAAAAGACAGAAAGGAGATGAGTAAAAGTGGAGGGCAGAGAAACCCAAGGCAAAGAACAAAAAGGGCCACTGTACAGCAAAATTCTAAAAGGACAAAGGGTGTTAATAAAACAAGCCTGAAGGCTTTGTGTCTTAATGCAAGGAGTATCCGCAATAAGGTGGATGAATTAATTGTGCAAATAGATGTTAACAAATATGATGTGATTGGGATTACGGAGACGTGGCTCCAGGATGATCAGGGCTGGGAACTCAACATTCAGGGGTATTCAACATTCAGGAAGGATAGAATAAAAGGAAAAGGAGGTGGGGTAGCATTGCTGGTTAAAGAGGAGATTAATGCAATAGTTAGGAAAGACATTAGCTTGGATGATGTGGAATCTATATGGATAGAGCTGCAGAACACCAAAGGGCAAAAAACGTTAGTAGGAGTTGTGTACAGACCTCCAAACAGTAATAGGGATGTTGGGGAGGGCATCAAACAGGAAATTAGGGGTGCATGCAATAAAGGTGTAGCAGTTATAATGGGTGACTTTAATATGCACATAGATTGGGCTAGCCAAACTGGAAGCAATACGGTGGAGGAGGATTTCCTGGAGTGCATAAGGGATGGTTTTCTAGACCAGTATGTTGAGGAACCAACTAGGGGGGAGGCCATCTTAGACTGGGTGTTGTGTAATGAGAGAGGATTAATTAGCAATCTCATTGTGCGAGGCCCCTTGGGGAAGAGTGACCATAATATGGTGGAATTCTGCATTAGGATGGAGAATGAAACAGTAATTTCAGAGACCATGGTCCAGAACTTAAAGAAGGGTAACTTTGAAGGTATGAGGCGTGAATTGGCTAGGATAGATTGGCGAATGATACTTGGGGGGTTGACTGTGGATGGGCAATGGCAGACATTTAGAGACCGCATGGATGAATTACAACAATTGTACATTCCTGTCTGGCGTAAAAATAAAAAAGGGAAGGTGGCTCAACCGTGGCTATCTAGGGAAATCAGGGATAGTATTAAAGCCAAGGAAGTGGCATACAAATTGGTCAGAAATAGCAGCGAACCTGGGGACTGGGAGAAATTTAGAACTCAGCAGAGGAGGACAAAGGGTTTGATTAGGGCAGGGAAAATGGAGTACGAGAAGAAGCTTGCAGGGAACATTAAGGCGGATTGCAAAAGTTTCTATAGGTATGTAAAGAGAAAAAGGTTGGTGAAGACAAACGTAGGTCCCCTGCAGTCAGAATCAGGGGAAGTCATAACGGGGAACAAAGAAATGGCAGACCAATTGAACAAGTACTTTGGTTCGGTATTCACTAAGGAGGATACAAACAACCTTCCGGATATAAAAGGGGTCAGAGGGTCTAGTAAGGAGGGGGAACTGAGGGAAATCTTTATTAGTCGGGAAATTGTGTTGGGGAAATTGATGGGATTGAAGGCCGATAAATCCCCAGGGCCTGATGGACTGCATCCTAGAGTACTTAAGGAGGTGGCCTTGGAAATAGCGGATGCATTGACAGTCATTTTCCAACATTCCATTGACTCTGGATCAGTTCCTATGGAGTGGAGGGTAGCCAATGTAACCCCACTTTTTAAAAAAGGAGGGAGAGAGAAAGCAGGGAATTATAGACCGGTCAGCCTGACCTCAGTAGTGGGTAAAATGATGGAATCAATTATTAAGGATGTCATAGCAGTGCATCTGGAAAATGGTGACATGATAGGTCCAAGTCAGCATGGATTTGTGAAAGGAAATCATGCTTGACAAATCTTCTGGAATTTTTTGAGGATGTTTCCAGTAACGTGGACAAAGGAGAACCAGTTGATGTGGTATATTTGGACTTTCAGAAGGCTTTCGACAAGGTCCCACACAAGAGATTAATGTGCAAAGTTAAAGCACATGGGATTGGGGGTAGTGTGCTGACATGGATTGAGAACTGGTTGTCAGACAGGAAGCAAAGAGTAGGAGTAAACGGGTACTTTTCAGAATGGCAGGCAGTGACTAGTGGAGTGCCGCAAGGTTCTGTGCTGGGGCCCCAGCTGTTTACATTGTACATTAATGATTTAGACGAGGGGATTAAATGCAGTATCTCCAAATTTGCGGATGATACTAAGTTGGGTGGCAGTGTGAGCTGCGAGGAGGATGCTATTAGGCTGCAGAGTGACTTGGATAGGTTAGGTGAGTGGGCAAATGCATGGCAGATGAAGTATAATGTGGATAAATGTGAGGTTATCCACTTTGGTGACAGATTAGGAAAAGGGAAGGTGCAACGAGACCTGGGTGTCATGGTACATCAGTCATTGAAGGTTAGCATGCAGGTACAGCAGGCGGTTAAGAAAGCAAATGGCATGTTGGCCTTCATAGCGAGGGGATTTGAATACAGGGGCAGGGAGGCGTTGCTACAGTTGTACAGGGCCTTGGTGAGGCCACACCTGGAGTATTGTGTACAGTTTTGGTCTCCTAACTTGAGGAAGGACATTCTTGCTATTGAGGGAGTGCAGCGAAGGTTCACCAGACTGATTCCCGGGATGGCGGGACTGACCTATCAAGAAAGATTGGATCAACTGGGCTTGTATTCACTGGAGTTCAGAAGAATGAGAGGGGACCTCATAGAAACGTTTAAAATTCTGACGGGTTTAGACAGGTTAGATGCAGAAAGAATGTTCCCAATGTTGGGGAAGTCCAGAACCAGGGGTCACAGTCTGAGGATAAGGGGTAAGCCATTTAGGACCGAGATGAGGAGAAACTTCTTCACCCAGAGAGTGGTGAACCTGTGGAATTCTCTACCACAGAAAGTAGTTGAGGCCAATTCACTAAATATATTCAAAAGGGAGTTAGATGAAGTCCTTACTACTCGGGGGATCAAGGGTTATGGCGAGAAAGCAGGAAGGGGGTACTGAAGTTTCATGTTCAGCCATGAACTCATTGAATGGCAGTGCAGGCTGGAAGGGCTGAATGGCCTACTCCTGCACCTATTTTCTATGTTTCTATGCTGACTTGGACCGATCCTGTCAGGCTGCTATTTCATCCTTAATAATTGATTCCAACATTTTCCCCACTACTGATGTCAGGCTAACCAGTCTATAATTCCCTGTTTTCTCTCTCCCTTTTTAAAAAAAAAAGTGATGATACATTAGCTACCCTCCAATCCATAGGAACTGATCCCAGTGTCGATAGACTGTTGGAAAATGACCACCAATGCATCCATTATGGCCTCCTCCTCCTATTTCTTAGGTCAAACTATTGATTAGATCATATGAAAATTATGTACATTGCATATACTCACATTAAAGTGGAATATTTCCAGAACATAAAATGCCAAGCACTAGAATAACCTGCTTGCAGATCAACACGTGCAGAATCCAAGAGGTTTACAGACTTTCCTAGGCCATGGTTTCTGAGTCCATGCTAGATTGTGCATTTCAGGAGAATCTGAAGCTATGTTGCCTGCAACAGTGAAAACCCTAATGTAAAAAATTTCAATAGAACTCCAGGGAGAGCTGATGTCAAGCAGTTCCAATATTTCTACAGGCAGCTGGAAAGAAATCTAAGTACTAAAATGAAACTTCAAACAGACCAAGTTGTAATTATTTGGTCAAGAGTTTTGATAGCAGACATCTGTCAAATTGACAACGTTCACATCATTTCAAGCCAATGTTTGAAGCAAGTTTACATGATATTTGAGCAAATTATTTCTTTTTAAAATGACTTGGGTGCGAGTGCATTTAAGTTCTCACTAGGGTTAAGATTTGTTTGTACATGCTGTTGTTTACGCTCCTTCCCTACTTCTGCCCCTCCCCCAGAGGCAAGTCTCATTTATAACTGGGCTGATTGGTACAGTTTTTTTGAAGTTTTAAAAGAAGCAGCTTCTCATGAGCATGTTTATCAGAGAAAGAGTAACCATCTTGTCTCCATTCGGTGGTTGGGTTATAAATGGGTAAATGTCACTATTGTGATAGTTTCTTCCCATTCCCACTGAAGATTACATTAAAGGGATCCTTTGTTTTTTAACCAGCTCTGACCGAGGAGTTGCGTGAAGAGAATAAAGTACTGCAAGAATATTTGGATGATGCCAATGAACAAATTCAGGTAATTGTTTGCACACACAGCTTTGTCAATACTTCTTAATTCTGTAATTCTCCCCTCGCATCCTGAACACTAAACTTCTTTTGACAAGATGGTCTCTGATTGCTGATAATGTCCCACGTGGCCCTTATTCACATATCAGCCTTGACTGTTGGAAGATTCTTCAACCCTCCAGCCTGGTCCTGTATGCACTTTGTCCTCGCACACTGCTGGCAGGGGTCACTGGTTAGCAATTGGGTGTGCATGCCCCTTGCTGTCTAGACCAGGAGTGCTGGGGCAAACTGATACTGCCTTTACTCACCACAGACCAGGGATTGAATCCGGAACCTGCCTGGTCTGTTCATGTACTCGCTCAATCGACTTGTTAAAGAATGACTTGCATTTCTCTAGCATCTTTCACAACCTCTGGTTATCCCAAAGCACTTTACAGCCAATGAAGTCATTTTGAAATGCAGTCACTTAATGTAGGAAAGGTGGCAACCAACTTTCGCACAGCAAGCTCCCACAAACAGCAATGTGGTACTGACCAGATAATCTGTTTTTGTGATGTTGATTGAAGGATAAATATTGACCCCAGGACACCGAGGAAAATGCCCTGTACTTTGAAATAGTGTCATGGGATCTTTAACATCCACGTGAGAGAGTTTAGTATCTCAATAGAAATACACCAGCTCTAACAGTGCAACGCTCTTTCAGTACTGCACTGGAGTGTCGGCCGAGATTTTGTGCTCCAGTCTCTGGAGTGGGACTTGAACCTACAACCTTCTGACTCGGGCGAGAATGCAACCCACTGATCCACGGCTGATGCCTTGAGCCAACAAGGGCATCCTAAATTTGTTTTTAAAATTCTGCAAAGAATATCCATTGTGTAATTTACCTGTAGTTACTTTCCCATATAGTTACCTTGTGTCTTGCACTCAGATTATCCGAACTACTGGTAAGGGCAGGAATGACATTCTTTGTTTAAATTGATAGGATCTTCATCTAGAGTTCAGCTCCAAAGTGAATGGCTACGAGAGCAAATTGGAGCAGCTCTCCACTGACTTGGAAGAAAAGTGCTCGGTAAGATTTGGTAACTATGGTTGGTTATGTTGTTCAACAGTCTGACAATATAACTCCTCGGTACTGTAGCTGGGAAAAGGTGTTCATTGTATCGTAGAATATTACAGCACAGAAGGAAGCCATTCGGCCCATTGAGTCTGTACTAGCTCCTTCGAAGAGTGATCCAGTCAGTCCCACTTCCCCCCCCCCCCCCGCTCTTTCCCCATATCCCTGCAATTTTTTTCTCTATATCTAATTCCCTTTTGAAGGCTGCTATTGAATCTGCTCCACCACCCTATCAGGCAGTGTATTTCAGACCCTGAGGCAGTGTATTCCTGATCCTTACCACTAGTTGAGGTTTTTAAAACTTTCTTCGTATTGCTTATGGTTCCTTTGCCAATCACCTTGAATCTGTGTCCTCTCGTTTTTAAGCCTTCAGCCATTGGAAACAGTTTTCCTTTCTTTATCTAAATATTTCATGATTTTAAACGCCTATCAAATCTCCTCATAGCTTCCTTTGCTCCAAGGAGAGCAAACTCGGGTTGTAACTATTCTAGTAAATTGTTCAGTTGCAATGATAACTAAGCATGCTCTGGCTGCAGCCCATGCTGGATGAGCTGGTCACATTTATCTGCAAGTTTACTGACGATACAGAGCTAGGTGGGGAGAGTAAGCTGAGAGGTCATAGCCTGCAAAGGGTTATAGACCGGTTAAATGAGTGGGCGATAAGATGGCAGACAGAGTATAGTGGGAGGTTATTCACTGGTAGGAAGAATAGAAAAACAGAATATGTTTTAATTGGTGAGAAACTATTAAATGTTGGTTTTCAGGGAGATTTGCCCCTTGTACAGGAAACACACAGTTAGCATGCAGGTACAGCAAGCAATTCAGAGGGCAAATGGCATGTTGACGTTTATTGCAAGGGTTTTGTAGGATAAGAGTATGGAGATCTTGCTGCAATTGTACAGGGCTTTGGTGAGGCCACACCTGGAGTACTGAGCACAGATTTGGTCTCCTTATCTGAGGAAGGACATACTTTGAGGCGGTGCAATGACCATTGAGGTGGTGCAATTCACCAGATTGATCCCTGGGATCAGATGGTTGTCCTATGAGGAGAGATTGAGTAGAATGGGCCTATACTCGCTGGAGTTTAGAAGAATGAGAGGTGATCTCATTGAAACAGACAAGATTCTGAGGGGGATTGACAGGGTAGATGCTGAGAGGTTGTTTCCCCTGGCTGGAGTATCTAGAACCAGGTGGCACTATATCGTCTCAGGATAAGGGGTCGTCCACTTAAGAGTGAGATAGAGAAGAATTCACTCGATTGTGATCTTTGGAATTCTCTGTCAGGATTGGATGCTGAGTCATTGAGTATATTCAAGGCTGAGATGGATAGAATTTGGGACCCGAGGGGAATCGAGGGATCTGGAGATCGGACAGGAGAGTGGAAGATCAACCATGATCATGAATGTCGGGGCAGTTTTGAGGGGCAGTAATTTTTATGTATTTGTATGGAATCTACCCACAGTCATCTCTCGGAGCACTCTGGCTGGATTCTGAAGATTGTGGGTTCATATCCCACTCCAAGATGTGAGCACAATCTATGATGCCACAATGCAGTACTGAAGAACTATTGGGTCAAGGCCTTGCATGCCGGCCCTTGTCCTGGAACTTTCTACAGCCGAGTGACTCCTTGGAATAGCAGGGTAATTGGGCCACATTTGGTGTCACCAAACCCAGAACTCTGGGGAGCTTTGAGTATAGCTCTGAAAATTCCAAAGGTGAGGAGGCTACCCATTGTCTGCCTCTGTAGCTATTGGAGTTCGGTTAGGAGCTGGACTGCCTGGTGGAGATTAGGAAAAGGAGAGGTGCAACGAGACCTGGGTGTCATGGTTCATCAGTCATTGAAAGTTGGCATGCAGGTACAGCAGGTGGTGAAGAAGGCAAATGGTATGTTGGCCTTCATAGCTAGGGGATTTGAGTATAGGAGCAGGTAGGTCTTAGTGCAGTTATACAGGACCTCGGTGAGGCCTCACCTGGAATATTGTGTTCAGTTTTGGTCTCCTAATCTGAGGAAGGACGTTCTTGCTATTGAGGGAGTACAGCGAAGGTTCACCAGACTGATTCCCGGGATGGCAGGACTGACATATGAGAGACTGGATCAACTGGGCCTTTATACATTGGAGTTTAGAAGGATGAGGGGACCTCATAGAAACATATAAGATTCTGACGGGACGGGACAGATTAGATGTGAGTAGAATGTTCCTGATGTTGGGGAAGTCCAGAACCAGGGGACATAGTCTTAGGATAAGGAGTAAGCCATTTTGGACTGAGATGAGGAGAAACTTCTTCACTCAGAGTTGTTAACCTGTGGAATTCCCTACTGCAGAGTTGTTGATTCCAGTTCATTGGATATATTCAAGAGGGAGTTAGATATGGCTCTTATGGTTAAGGGGATCAAGGGGTATGGAGAGAAAGCAGGAAAGGGGTACTGAGGGAATGATCAGCCATGATCTGATTGAATGGTGGTGCAGGCTCGAAGGGCCGAATGGTCTACTCCTGCACCTATTTTCTATGTTTCTATGTGTCTGGGTTCATTGGCCAAGCTTATTTTGCATCCTTTGCTTTGGCCAGTTTCAGTAGCTGTACTGGGGTGTCCTTGGTGCTTTGATCCTGCAAGATCAGAAGGATGAAAGCTGGAGAATGCAGCTGTTGGCAATTCCCGAACACATCCCGTTTATGATCTGCATTTGCTGATTAAGCTGAAGCTGTGGGCAGAAGGCTCGTTCCACTGGAGATGCAGCGCAATCCAAAAATACTGTCTTTGCCTCCGTAGTGTGAGCGGTGAAATATGTCTGCTTTCGCTTAAATGTTTGACACAAGTTGGCTGACATTTGGGCTTGTTAACTTCCTTCTATTCCATTTCAGGTCGCAGCAGTCAAGCAACAAGATACTGATGTAAACCTGCTCGCGGTGCAGAGTCTCCTGAAACAATCAACTGAAGAGGTTGCTGAGCTTCAGGAGAAACTGTATGTACTTCACAGACCAAACTGTGCTGTTGTAGAAGCTGCCTGCTCCCCATAGCCGTGATCTGTTTGCATTCAGTTCTACTCTTGAGTGGCTTTGTATAGTCTGTGTGTTTAGTGAGACTCTTTGATGGCTCATAAGAACATAAGAATTAGGAGCAGGAGTAGGCCATTCAGCCCTTCGAGCCTGCTCTGCCATTCAGTAAGATCATGGCTGATCTCCTACCTCAATTTCACTTTCCTGCACTGTCCCCATATCCCTTGATTCCCTTGCTATCCAAAAATCTATCAATCTCGTTCTTGAAAATACTGAAAGACTGAGCCTCCACAGCCCTCTGGGGTAGAAAATTCCAAAGATTCACCACCCTCCGAGTGAAGAAGTTTCTCCTCATCTCAGTCCTAAATGGCTGACCCCTTTATTCTGAGACTGTGGCCCCTGGTTCAAGATGCCCCAGCCCAGGGGAAACCTTCTCCCTCGATGTGTAGTAACAAGCAGTACAGAAAGCTCCAAGTTCAATCGGCAGTCTGTCCTAACCAGTGACAAGTTCCTCAGTGTCTCGGTTGACAAGTAATCAGCCAAGATTCCCTAATTGGTGCTGTTCCATGGCTCTTGCTTGGACACCAGATGGGAACAGGGTAAAGCAGACCTTTGATGAGTGTCTGCCAATATTCATGGTTCACCCATGGAAAATGGTCATGGTTGAGGTACTCGAGGGCTGTGGGTGCCTAGGGAACGAGCCCAACAAGAACGGGTGCCTTCGGGAGAGGGGAGGGGAATCTGTAGTGGATTTAGAAATGGGAGTAGTCTATTTGGTGTAAAAGAAAAGTGGAAGGTAGACCTTCACTAAGCACATGATTTTAAGTGATGATTATTGATATCCCAATATATTTTCACATTGTATTCATAGCAAACTTCACATTATGAAAAAGTCATAGTTGTCAACATAACCGGGACTACATTTTGAAGTAATTTCAGGTGCTTTGAGATGTCCTCAGGACCTGAAAGGTACTATCTAAGTCCAGGTTCTTAAGTCAACGGAAGGAGTGACTTGATGCTCACTGTACAACCTTTTTGATGAAAGTTTTTTGAAAATGTTAGAATTCCACATTTTATTATTTTATTTGGAAAGCTTGTCCATGTCTGACTGACAGCTGTAACTGTTAAACCTGCATGAACTCAGTTTGTTTTGACCCACAATGTGTTTCACATTGTATCTTTAAAACTTTTTTGGTTCAGGACTGTAATGGAGCAGCAGGAAGTGAAATTGAAGGAAGATAAAGTTGATACTGAAGTGAAACTCTCCTGTTATTTGGAAGAACTCAGGTATTTTTCAGGCTACTGGTGCGGATCCAAGAAATGTCTTTGCCTCTGTAAATCAGAAGATGTGACTTTCAAATCACTTAAAAATGGGAATTGAAATTACTGGCAAAGAATATAAATTGTACATGGGATGCACAGAAACAGCCCATTCAGCCCAACCAGTCCATGCCGGTGTTTATGCTCCACTCTGGCCTCCTCCTGGCTTTCCTCATCTAAATCTATCGGCATAACTCTCTTCCCTTCTCCCTCATATGCTTGTCCAGCCTCCTTAAATGCATCGATACTATTCACTTCAACCACTCCCTGTGGCAGCGAGTTCCACATTCTCACTACTCTTGGACAAAGAAGTTTCTTCTAAATTCCCAATTTGATTTCCTGTGACTATCATATTGATAGCCTCTAGTTATGCCAGGCAGACCAGTTGAACAAATACTTTGGTTCTGTCTTCACGAAGGAAGACACAAATAACCTTCTGGCAGTACTAGGGGACTGAGGGTCTAGTGAGAAGGAGGAACTGAAGGATATCCTTATTGGGTGGGAAATTGTGTTAGGGAAATTGATCAGATTGAAGGCTGATAAATCCCCGGGGCCTGATAGTCTGCATCCCAGAGTACTTAAGGAAGTGGCCCTTGAAATAGTGGATGCATTGGTGGTCATTTTCCAACATTCTATTGACTCTGGATCAGTTCCTATGGACTGGAGGGTAGCTAATGTAACACCACTTTTTAAAAAAGGAGGGAGAGAGAAAATGGGTAATTTTAGACCAGTTAGCCTGACATCAGTAGTGGGGAAAATGTTGGAATCAATTATTAACGATGTAATAGCAGCGCATTTGGAAAGCAGTGACAGGATCGGTCCAAGTCAACATGGATTTATGAAGGGGAAATCATGCTTGACAAATCGTCTGAAATTTTTTGAGGATGTAACTAGTAGAGTGGACAAGGGAGAACCAGTGGATGTGGTGTATTTGGAATTTCAAAAGGCTTTTGACAAGGTCCCACACAAGAGATTGGTGTGCAAAATTTAAAGCACATGGTATTGGGGGTAATGTACTGACGTGGATAGAGAACTGGTTGGCAGACAGGAAGCGGAGAGTTGGGATAAACGGGTCCTTTTCAGAATGGCAGGGAGTGACTAGTGAGGTGCCTCAGGGCTCAGTGCTGGGACCCCAGCTATTTACAATATACATTAATGATTTAGATGAAAGAAT
Source organism: Pristiophorus japonicus (assembly GCF_044704955.1). Taxonomy (NCBI): domain Eukaryota; kingdom Metazoa; phylum Chordata; class Chondrichthyes; family Pristiophoridae; genus Pristiophorus; species Pristiophorus japonicus. The sequence continues at coordinate 2,475,742 of NC_091980.1, read as the reverse complement.
TGAGTGTAATATCTCCAAGTTTGCAGATGACACTAAACTGGGTGGCGGTGTGAGCTGTGAGGAAGATGCTAAGAGGCTGCAGGGTGACCGAGACAGGTTAGTTGAGTGGGCAAATGCATGGCAGATGCAGTATAATGTGGATAAATGTGAGGTTATCTACTTCGGGGGCAAAAACGCGAAGGCAGACTAGGAAAAGGGGAGGTGCAACGAGACCTGGGTATCATGGTACATCAGTCATTGAAAGTTGGCATACAGGTACAGCAGGCTGTGAAGAAGGCAAATGGAATGTTGGCCTTCATGGCTAGGGGTTTTGAGTGCAGGAGTAGGGGGGTCTTACTGCAGTTGTACAGGGCCTTGGTGAGGCCTCACCTGGAATATTGTGTTCAGTTTTGGTCTCCTAATCTGAGGAAGGACATTCTTGCTATTAAGGGAGTGCAGCGAAGGTTTACCAGACTGATTCCTGGGATGGCTGGACTGACATAAGAGGAGAGACTGGATCGACTGGGCCTTTATTCACTGGAGTTTAGAAGGATTAAAGGGGATCTCATCGAAACATATAAAATTCTGACAGGACTGGACAGGTTAGATGCAGGAAGAATATTCCTGATGTTGGGGAAGTCCGGAACCAGGGGACACAGTCGAAGGATAAGGGTTAAGCCATTTAGGACTGAGATGAGGAGAAACTTCTTCACTCAGAGTTGTTAACCTGTGGAATTCACTACTGCAGAGTTGTTGAAGTCAGTTCGTTCGATATATTCAAGAGGGAGTTAGATATGGCCCTTACGGCTAAAGGGATCAAGGGGTATGGAGAGAAAGCAGGAAAGGGGTACTGAGGGAATGATCAGCATAATCTTATTGAATGGTGGTGTAGGCTCGAATGGCCTACTCCTGCACCTATTTTCTATGTTTCTATGCTCTTCCCCACAAGTCGAAGCACATTGTCTACACGATCAAAACCTTTCAGAATTTTAAAGACCTCTACTAGGTCACTAAGCTTTTATCCTTTTAATGGGATAAGAAAGGCTGTGCTGACACTTGCTGAGAATGTTTACCTCTGCCAAGATGTAAAAAAAAACGGATATTCTTATGACTAGATTTGCCAATAATTCTAAGTTTTCTACATTCTTCTATATGGGGTGTGAGATGAAATAATTCTCTGTCGCCCGTCTCTGTCGCCCGTCTCCTGTCTCTCATTGAATGGCGGTGCAGGCTCGAAGGGCCGAATGGTCTACTCCTGCACCTATTTTCTATGTTCTGTCTCTGTCTGTCTGTCTGTCTGTCTGTCTTGTTTGTCTGTCTCTCTCTCGCTCCCCTTCCCCCTAATTGAGTAGAAAGGAAACGTCAGTGACCATGCTCCTGGCACACAGATCGGGACCTTTTCTGGTCCTTGTGCCTTTTAGGAGCCCCGCACTTTTGGCCAAAAATCTTCAACTCTCAGAATTGTTCCATCAGTGTAAAAGCTAAGTGACTAAACCCAGGGCAGCTGCATCAGATGTCTGCAGGGTTATATGTTCCATCAAGTGAGATTCAGTTAAATTTAAATAATTTTCTAACTGCCCTACGTACATGCCAGGGCATGCAAGTTCAAAAACATGTTTATAAACCTATCTAATGTGTATTCAGCAATTTGGTTCTGGAATGGAATCGAGTATTGTAATTTGGATGTATTTAGTGCAGGTGCTTGTAAAACCTATTGCTGTATTGTCCTTTTTTTTCAGTCAGATAAAGGTGCAGCTTGAAAGATCTAAAGAGGAGTCAGAGGAACAGCTTGTTCAGCAGGAAAAGGAGATAATAAATCTCAAAAACTACCTGAAGGAGAAAGATGAGATTCACTGTGAACAGATGAAGGAAATTAATGAGAAATGTCAGCATCTCGAACAGGAAAAAGGTACCGTTGTTAAAGAATGACTAACGTCTGACATGTGTTGCGGGTTATCTGTCTTCATAGCCACCTCTGCTCCCACTTGTTCTGTGAATGAATTGCAGAGTTTATGACCAGCACATTGCCAATCCATCAAATTTTTTGCTGGTTAAAATTACTCTGGGAACGTCCCCTTCAAAAAGTCTGACAATTCAGCTGCTAATGAGAACTTGACAAGTGCAGGCTGGGAATTGAGCCCTTAAATAATGAGTGATTTATCCGCAGCATAACTAAGACCGCCTATTTCCACCTCTAACAGTCTCCGCCCCTTGCCTTAGCACATCTGCTTAAACCCTCATCCATGCCATTGTTAACTCTAGGCTTGACTATTCCAATGCACCCCTGGCTGGGCCTCCCACATTCTACCCAAGTAAATGGGTCATCCAAAACTCGGCTGTCCGTGTCCTAACTCGCACCAAGTCCCGCTCACCCATCACCCCCTGTGCTCACTGACCCATGTCCTAACTCACACCGAGTCCCGCTCACTGACCCGTGTCCTAACTCGCACCGAGTCCCGCTCACCCATCACCCCCTGTGCTCACTGACCCGTGTCCTAACTCGCACCCAGTCCCACTCACCCATCACCCCCTGTGCTCGCTGCCCCGTGTCCTAACTCGCACCAAGTCCCGCTCACCCATCACCCCCTGTGCTCACTGCCCCCGTGTCCTAACTCACACCAAGTCCCGCTCACCCATCACCCCCTTGGCCCCCGGTTATGCAATGCCTCGATTTCAAATTTCTCATCTTTGTTTTCAAATCCCTCCATGGCCCTCGCCCCTCCCTTTCTCTAATCTCCTCCAGCCCCACAACCCCCTGAGATGTCTGCGCTCCTCTAATATTCCGTCGTCTTCAGCATTCCTGATTTATAATCCCTCAACCATTGGCCTTCTGTTGCCTCGACCCTAACCTCTGGGATTATCTACCTAAACCTCTCCGCCTCTCCCTCCTCCTTTTAAGATGCTCCTTTTAAACCTACCTCTTTGACCAAGCTTTTGGTCACCTGCCCTAATTCCTCCTCATGTGGCTTGGTGTCATTTATATGTCTTAACACTGCTGTGAGGCGACTTGGGGCGTTTTACTAAGTTAAAGGTGCTATATAAATACAAGTTGTTATAAACTGATCCAGTGAAATGGAATTTCATCTGCCTTGGAACATTTTATGTAAATTATAATGGATAACTTGCATTTATATAGCACAGTTAATGTAGCAAAATGTCCCAAGGCAGTTAACAAGTATCAAGAAAAATATTATTGATGCACAGCCACAGAAAGCGATATCAGGACAGATGACCGCAAGTTTAATCAGAGGTAGGTTTTAAGGAGGAGAGGGAGGTAGAGAGGTGGCATGGTTTAGGGGCCCAGGCAGCTGAAAGCACAGCCGCCAATGGTTGAGCGATTAATATCAGGGATGTTTAAGAGTCCAGGAGTGCAGAGATCTCCTGCTTGTAGGGCTGCAGGTGGTTTGAGATGGGGAGGGATGAGGCCATGGAGGGATTTGAAAATGAGAATGATGATTTTAAAATTGAACATTGTTGGACTGGGACCCAATGTAGGTCAGCGAGTACAAGAGTGATGGGTGAACGAGACTTGGAACAAGGGAAGAAATGGGTAGCAGAGTTTTGGATAAGTACAAGGTTATGGCGGGTTGATGGAAGGCCAGGAAAGCATTGGAATAGTCAAGTCTAGAGTAATAAAGGCACGGATAAGGATTTAAGCTGATGAGCTACGGCAGGGGCAGAGTCGAGCGATGTTGGGAGTAGGCAGTCTTGGTGATGGAGCGGATATGTGGTCGGAAGCTCATCTCGGGGTCAAACACAACGCCAAGATTGGCAGGAATAGTAACGGCAGGAGTTTGTGTCCAGGACCAAAGGCCATGGCTTCAGTCTTCCTAATATTGAGACAGAGGAAATTTCTGCTCCAGCAATATTCGATGTCTTGACAAACATTGTGACAAATCAAACAGTGGAGGGGTCCAGAGAGGCGGTGGTGAGAGCCAAGTGTTTAAAATCATGTACAAGTGTCTAAACTCCGGAGTTGTATATTGTGTATGACCAGGGATATGTTTCTGCTGCTGAACAAGTTTATGTTGGTATAAAAACAGTGCTAGAAGCACTCAGCATGTCGGGCAGCATCTGTGGAGAGAGAAACTGTTAACGTTTCAGGTCTGTGACCCTTTGTCACCGACCTGTAACATTAACTCTGATTCTCTCTCCAGATGCTGCCTGACATGCTGAGTATCTCCAGCATTTTCTGTGTTTTATTTCCGATTTCCAGCATCCGCAGTATGTTGCTTTTGTATTCTGTTTGTGCAGTCCCCAAGACACCAACATAATGTTAGTTGTCAATGCATGGAGATGCATCCTTCAATGGGTTAAATCCATGTGTTGCCAGTACAGTGCACTCCCACTGTGTGTCCACATTGAGCTGCAAGTACTCCATGATGTCGGCCAGCAATATCGTCTGTGCTCTCATGAATCATGGCTAGTGGGCTCCTGCAGTTTGAAATGTACCCTAGTGGTAGTTGATGCCTTCAGAGGAGTATAGACAATTTTTATTTTTAAATGATTTAAGCGATCTCCTGGACTAGTTTCGATCGCCTGGATGGGTCGGAGAGGAATTTTCTCAGATTTTTTTCTCCCTAAATTGGCCTGGGTTTTTATCTGTTTTTTGCCTCTCCCAGGAGATCACATGGCTCCGGTTGGGGTGGAGTGTAGAATGTTTTTAGTATAAGAGCTGTTGCAGTGGTGTGGGGCAGACTGGTTGGGCTGGGTGCTCTTTGCCTTTATGTCATTGTTCATGGGTTTGTATGTAACCTTTAGGGCTGCTGACCGAGGGCCGTGCGGTTCTTTGTCGGCCGGCGCGGACACGATGGGCCGAAATGGCCTCCTTCTGCCCTGTAAATTTCTATGTTTCTATTCACTAGTTGTTATGCAGCAAAGCAGTCTAAGCTGACATTTGAATAAGTGGAACATCGATTAGTGTTCAATAATAATGAATGTCAGCTCCATTTTACTGCAGGGAGCTCTACTTGTTTCCCACCACACAAGGCCACGGCGATGTGCAACTGGGTGGCATTTTAGCTGCAATTAACTTTTTTTTTCTTTTGTAGAAAGAGTGGAGGCGGAATGTAATGAGACGGAGCAAGGTCTAACTGGAGAGTTGGCTGTAATGAAAGAAAGACTGGATCAGATGGAACAAGATCTGCAGCGGAAACAAGATGAACTTTCCTCTGTCAAACGGGAGAAGGTAAAAGTTACAGGAAACTAGACTGGTTACAAGAACCTTACAGCAGCCTGTACACTTGCTTTTTAATGTGCCTTGGTACTGTAACCCTGGGACCATAATCACTTTCACCTCTGCACTCTTAAACTTCTTTTAGTCAGCAATGGGATATAGACAGGTTATGAGAGTGGGCAAGGTGATGGCAGATGGAGTATAATGTGGAGAAATGTGAAGTTATTCAATTTGGTAGGAATAATAGATAAACACAATATATTTTTAAATGGTGAGAAACTGTTAAATGTTATGGGGATTTGGGTGTCCTTGTACACATAAAACAAAGTTAACATGCAGGTACAGCAAGCAATTAGAAAGGCAAATGGCATGTTGGCCTTTATTGCAAGGGAGTTGGAGTATAAGGGTAGTAAGGAAGTCTTGCTACAATTGTTTAGGGCCCTGGTGAGATCACACCTGGAGTACTGTGCACAGTTTTGGTCTCCATACCCAAGGAAGGACATACTTGCCTTTTTGAGGGAGTGCAACAAAGGATCACTAGATTGATTCCTGGGATGAGGAGCGATTGAGTAGAATGGGTCTATACTCTTTGGAGTTTAGACGAATAAGAGGTGATATCATTGAAACATATAAAATATTTTGAGGGCATAACAGGGCAGATGCTGTTTTCCCCCGGGCTGGAGAGTCTAGAACCAGGGGTCATAATCTCAGGATATGGGGTCGGCCATTTAGGACTGAGATGAGGTGGAATTTCTTCACTGAGTGGTGAATCTTTGGAATCCTCTACCCCAAAAGGGTAGTGGATGCTGGATCATTGAGTATATTCAGGGCTGAGATTGATAGATTTTTGGACTCTAGGAGAATCCAGGGATATGGGGATCAGGTGGGGAAATGGAGTTGAGGTCGAAGATCAGCCATGATCTTACTGAATGGCTCGAGGGACCATATGGCCTACTCCGACTCCTAATTCTTGGCTTCTTGTATCTGTCCCACTATTACTTTGTTGTGGAAGGCTGGTGCCCTCACATGCGAGTGGAGGAGCTCTGTTCATTGATTCTCGTTCCATTATTGGGGAGGAGGGAGAGGAGATCTCAAACTGGTGATGGTGATGAGTGCAATTTGCGATCCTTCTGTAGGATGTAAGCAGTTTAATGGGCATCTTGTACCCCTGAAGGCATTCCTTGGCCGGGTGATGTGTATTTCTCATAGCTGAACAGTTGCTGTTCATGTGATTCACTCCGAAGTTTTCCTCTAAATGTAAAATGAACAATGGTTTTAAAAGGCAGCTGAATTGAAAACTAGTTGTTTTCCATCAGCTGGGGTGGTCCTTGGCTACAGGCTATGATTTGTGTTGTATTCAGTCTTGCTGTATATTTTTCAACCTGAAGTTTACAAGTGTGATTTTCAACACACATTTTATCACTGCCTTCAGTTGCCAAGTGAGAATTTTTGCTGTTTTTGATTTTAACTTTGACACCACCTGTATGATCTACCATTCTTTAAATAGGGTGCAGCTGGAAAAACAAGCCACCGTTCCTCTAAGCTGCGAGGGTGTGTGGCCGTGCAGCAATCCGGAGGTCTCGCACACCCCACACATTATTTAAAGGAAACATTGAACCGCTCCACTGTGTAGTCTTAACATCATGGACAGTTGTGAATTTGAATTGTCATATGTGACTCTGTGTAGCCCTCGCACTTCTGAGTCCAAAGTTCATGGGTTCAAACTCCACTCCAGAGAATTGAGCCTATAATCCAGGCTGACTACACAGATCCCCGGTTGACTGGTGGACCCAGCAACGACGGAAGCAGTCAGAGCTCGAATGGCATCCAGCTGAGACTGCACGAGAGCAGTCTGAGCTTCGATGCCAGCAACCATTCTCTGCATTACAGCTCTAAGACCTTGCATTGCTCCTGCCTGTGCTGCAATGGAAGCTGCCACATTGTCCATGAGACGTGTCATGAGGTCTGGGTCCACACGCTGGGAGTCCACCACCGTCTGCACACTGGCAATGATGGGCTCTATGGTGTGCACAGAGCTCCGCAATGTTGGAGGTGGACTCCTCCACACTCCTTCCCATTGCCCAGAGGCTCTCGGGCACCCTGGCCATTGTAGCTATCATCCTTGTTGTGAACGCCTCCCATCGAGGTCCTCATCCGAGTCCTGTGCAGCAGAACACATGTGCGAACACACTCTCCGGGGAGCTAGTTCCCGAGCTACCCTGTCTCCTTGGCCTTGCTGCAGCCCGCTTGTCCCCAGTGCACAAGACTCGTGTTAAAGTGAAGTCAGGAGGTCACAAATAGTGTCTGCATTCCCAGCTCTATCAGGAGCTGTAAAGTGATAAAGACTTGTGGGATGAGCAAAGGAGAGGGGATGAAAATACCGTTGCCCCCAACGATACACTTGCTGGGAACAGCGCATCTCTCCGATGCTCCACTGCTACCTCCAATGCGGCATCGGTGAACCGACGGGAGCTCTCCCTTTGATTTGCATTGGGAGCCAGCCATAGCCATGAGGTCTTTCAGTTGGCCTCGGGTCGACTTCAGTTGCAGGAATGGTGAAAATGAGCAGCTGCAGATTGATGCAACCTCCCCTTTAAGAGCTGGAATGAGCCAATGTGAAGGATTGAAGGATGATTAGAAATTAGGTGCATGAGCAGGCCATTCGAGCCTGCACCGCCATTCAGTAAGATCATGGCTGATCATTCAACCTCAGTACCCCTTTCCTGCTTTCTCTCCATACCCCTTGATCCCTTTGGCTGTAAGGGCCATATCTAACTCCCTTTTGAATATATCTAACGAACTGGCCTCAACAACTCTGGTAGGGACTTCCACAGGTTAACAACTCTCAGATGAGGAGAAACTTCTTCACTCTCAGTCCTAAATGGCTTACCCCTTATCCTTAGACCACATCCCCTGGTTCTGGACTTCCCCAACATTGGGAACATTTTTCCAGCATCTAACCTGTCCAGTCCTGTCAGAATTTTGTAAGTTTCTATGAGATCCTCTCTCATTCATCTAAACTCCAGTGGATACAAGTCCAGTTGATCCAGTCTCTCCGCATGTCAGTCCAGCCATCCCAGGAATCAGTCTGGTGAACCTTCGCTGTACTCCCTCAATAGCAAGAACATCCTTCCTCAGATTAGGAGACCAAAACTGAACACAATATTCCAGGTGAGGCCTCACCAAGGCCCTGTACAGCTGCAGAAAGACCTCCCTGCTCCTATACTCAAATCCCCTCGCTATGAAGGCCAACATGCCATTTGCCTTCTTCATCGTCTGTTGTACCTGCATGCCAACCTTCAATGACTGATGTACCATGACACCCAGGTCTTGTTGCACTTCCCCTTTTCCTAATCTGTCACCATTCAGATATTCTGCCTTCGTATTTTTGCCCCCAAAGTGGTTAACCTCACATTTATCCACATTATACTGCATCTGCCATGCATTTGCCCACTCACCTAACCTGTCCAAATCACCCTGCAGCCTTTTAGCATCTTCCTCACAGCTCACACCGCCACCCAGCTAAGTGTCATCTGCAAACTTGGAGATATTACTCAATTCCCTCATCCAAATCATTAATGTATATTGTAAATAGCTGGGGTCCCAGCACTGAACCCTGCGGCATCCCACTAGTCACTGCCTGCCATTCTGAAAAGGACTCGTTTATCCCGACTCTGCTTCCTGTCTGCCAACCAGTTCTCTATCCATGTCAGTACATTACCCCCAATACCATGTGCTTTAATTTTGCACACCAATCTCTTGTCAAAAGCCTTTCGAAAGTCCAAATGCACCACATCCACAGGTTCTTCCCTGTCCACTCTATTAGTTACATCCTCAAAAAAAATTCTAGAAGATTTGCCAAGCAGAATTTCCCTTTCATAAATCCATGCTGACTTGAACTGATCCTGTCACTGCTTTCCAAATCTGCTGCTATTTCATCTTTAATAATTGATTCCAACATTTTCTCCACTACTGATGTTGGGCTAACCGGTCTTTAATTACCCGTTTTCTCTCTCTCTCCTTTCTTTAAAAAGTGGGGTTACATTAACTACCCTCCAGTACATAGGAAGCGATCCAGAGTCGATAGACTGTTGGAAAATGATCACCAATGTATCCACTATTTCTAGGGCCACTTCCTTAAGTACTCTGGGATGCAGACTATCAGGCCCCGGGGATTTATCGGCCTTCAATCCATCAATTTCCCTGACACAATTTCCCGCCTAATAAGTATTTCCTTCAGTTCCTCCTTCTCACTAGACCCTCGGTCCCCTAATATTTCCAGAAGGTTATTTGTGTCTTCCTTCGTGAAGACAGAACCAAAATATTTGTTTAACTGGTCTGCCATTTCTTTGTTCCCCATTATAAATTCACCTGCATCTGACTGCAAAGGACCTACGTTTGCTTTCACTAATCTTTTTCATTTCTCATATCTATAGAAGTTTTTGCAGTCAGTTTTTATGTTCCCAGCAAGCTTCCTCTCGTACTCTATTTTCCTCCTCCTAATTAAACCCTTTGTCCTCCTCTGCTGTATTACAAAATTCTCCCAGTCCTCAGGTTTGCTGCTTTTTCTGGCCAATTTATATGCCTCTTCCTTGGATTTAACACTATCCTTAATTTCCCTTGTTAGCCACGGTTGAGCCACCTTCCCCGTTTTATTTTTACTCCAGACAGGGATGTAATTGTTTACGTTCATCCATGTGATCTTTAAATGTTTGCCATTGCCTATCCACCGTCAACCCTTTAAGTATCACTCGCCAGTCTATGCTAGACAATTCACACCTCAAACCATCGAAATTACCTTTCCTTACGTTCAGGACCCTAGTCTCTGAATTAACTGTGTCACTCTCCATCTTAATAAAGAATTCTACCATATTATGGTCACTCTTCCCCAAGGGGCCTTGCATAACAAGATTGTTAATTAGTCCTTTCTCATTACACGTCACCCAGTCTAGGATGGCCAGCCCTCTAGTTGGTTCCTTGACATTGGTCTAGAAAACCATCCCTAATACACTCCAGGAAATCCTCCTCCACTACATTGCTACCAGTTTGGTTAGCCCAATCAATATGTAGATTAAAGTCACCCATGGTAACTGCTGTACCTTTCATTGCACACATCCCTAATTTCTTGTTTGATGCTGTCCCCAACCTCACTACTACTGTTTGGTGGTCTGTGCACAACTCCCACTAGCGTTTTCTGCCCTTTGGTATTCCGTAGCTCCACCCATACAGATTCCACATCATCCAAGCTAATGTCCTTCCTTACTATTGCATTAATTTCCTCTTCAATCACCAATGCCACCCCGCCTCCTTTTCCTCTCTGCCTATCCTTCCTAAATGTTGAATACCTCTGGATGTTGAGTTCCCAGCCTTGGTCACCCTGGAGCCATGTCTCTGTGATGCCAATTACATCATATCCGTTAACTGCTATTTGCGCAGTTAATTCATCCATCTTGTTCCGAATACTCCTCGCATTGAGGCACTGCGCCTTCAGGCTTGTCTTTTTAACACACTTTGTCCCTTTAGAATTTTGCTGTAATGTGGCCCTTTTTGTTTTTTGCCTTTGGTTTCTCTGCCCGCCACTTTTACTTTTACTTCTTTCTATCTTTTGCTTCTGCCCCCATTCTACTTCCCTCTGTCTCCCTGCATAGGTTCCCATCCCCCTGCCATATTAGTTTAACCCTTCCCCAACAGCACTAGCAAACACTCCCCCTAGGACATTGGTTCTAGTCCTGCCCAGGTGCAGTACCGGTTTGTACTGGTCCCACCTCCCCCAGAACCGGTTCCAATGTCCCAGGAATTTGAATCCCTCCGAGCTGCACCACTTCTCAAGCCACGTATTCATCTGAGTTATCCTACGATTCCTACTCTGACTAGCACGTGGCACTGGTAGCAATCCTGAGATTACTACTTTTGCGGTCCTACTTTTTAATTTAACTCCTAGCTCCCTTAACCTTCTAAATTCTATGGAGTACAACCCTAATGTGTATAATCTATTCTCCTAACTTAATCCTTCCAAAGGTGTGGGGCCCAGAACGGCTCTCAGTATTTCACGTGTGGTCTAACCAGGGTTTTGTACAGCTGCAGCATAACATCTACCCCTTTGTATTCTCGTCCTCCAGATATAAAGGCCAGCATTCCATTAGCCTTTTTGATTATTGCTGTATCTGTTGATTAAATTTGAATGATATATGTACCTGGATCCCCAAGGCTCTTTGTGCCACTACTGTTTTTAGCTTTTCACCATTTCGAAAGTACTCTGTTCTTTTGTTTTTAGGTCCAAAGTAGATGACCTCACATTTGCCCATTCACTTCATCTGTCAATATCCCTTTGTCATTTTATGCTTTCATCTACACTGCCTGCAATGCCGCCTATCTTTGTATAATTTGCAAATTTGGATCTATAACTTACTATGCCATCTAAGTCATTAATAGTGAAAATAGTTGAGGCCCCAACACAGATCCCTGCTAGTCACATCCTGCCAATTTGAGTACCCACCCATTTCCCTACTACCTGTCTCCTGTTGCTCAGCCAGTTGCTTAACCAGGTCAATAGTTTGCCCTCACTTCTGTGGGCTCCTACCTTCATTAACAGTCTCTTATGTGGGACTTCATCAAATGGATGTGATTGTTTGTAACACCTAAAGCTCTGAGTCCTGTTGATCACAAGACCTGATTGCTGATTGGTCCCCTTGGAGGATAAGGCACACCCAGCAGTTTATCTGATTATGTAGGCAGGGTGGTTCTAATTATACATTCCAGTGACTTTGCAAAGTGTAAGTTGAGTCATTGTGACTGCTGACTCCAGACAGACTCTGATTTCTCCCCCATGCCCCTTCCCCTCTTCCTCGCTCCCGCCCCCAATCTCTGCCTTCGATCTCTCTGCCATTTTGATTCAGTCTTCTCTGACGGAGCTGAGAAAAGTGCAGCCCACACTGTACGTCAACTACAACTGTGGGGTACTGAGCATGTGTGGCCAGGCTTAAGTGGCAGCGTGCCTGCGCAGGACGAGGCACAAATATTCGTGCCGATAATCACTTATCAAATGCCTTATGGTAGTCCATATGAATAACATCCATAGACATTTCCCCTGTCCATTACTTCAGTCACCTCTTCAAAAAATGCAATTGGGTTTGTTAGGCATGACCTGCCTTTCACATCGTAGTTTAAAGCTACTTGATTTGGATAGTATGTCCAGCATTAAGGAACTGCTCAAAGCTGCAGTGATGTTTTCCATAGCTGTTTGAATTATAGTCGCTAATTATGAATATCTTGAATCTTCTTGCTCTGGTTTGCTTTGTATTTGAAAACTGGTCTGGTCCTTTTGTTCTGCAGGAACTGTCTGATTCCTTGCATCAGCAGCTTGATGCCTTACAGGAGGAAATGACCAAGGAGAAGCTTCTGTTGGAGGAGGAGCTGGAGGGAGCACTCGATGAGCTCGAACAGTTGCAGCTGAAGGAGGTGGAGGCTGAGGAGTTGGCCAAAAGGCTGGAGAAGGAGAACGAACTGAGAACGAGAGAACTGGCTGAGCTGCGGAGAGAATTGGATGGGTCAGTCTACACGCGTGGCCTCTTCCCCTACTTCATAAAGGGAGATGTTTGGCCTGCAGCGAAACCTGGAAATTAGGGCCACCTAAGGGACTTGCTTCAGGTGTCCTTATTTTCAAAATGGTCATTGTATATAGAGTAAACCAGATGAGCCAAATATTCCGGGATTGGCTGTGTATCCTGTAATGTTCCTTTTTTTTAAATTTCCGCCATCACCTGGGATCTGCTACATTAGCAGACTGCACGGGAGAGGTGACTGCTGTTGGGCCGGAATGCCTGGGAGATCCCAACCAAATGGCGGGGGTTTAATGTCCTGGTGCAGCTGCTAATGTTTGAAGTGCTGGGGGTGGGGCGGGGCGGGGGTGCTGTGTGGGGGACTGTTAGGAGCTCATCTGTACAGGTGGGGCAGGGTTGCCAACTCTGGTTGGAGGCAGTCCTTCTGGAGGTTTGGCCAAGTAAGGTTCTGACCACATGGTACCTAAGCATGTGACATCCAAGCACCTGACTTCTACAAATGTTATTGGATTTACTTTAATAAAGATTGGGTTGGCTAATTCAGAATCTTCATTTATGGTTTTGTGCCAGCAGCTGTTGAGAAGTTATAAAATCCAGGAGGTTCCTTGTGCAGGTCTTTCTCCTTTCTCTATCTCCTTTTCCCCTCCTTTTCTCTCTCTAAGCAGCAGAGAAATCTGAGCAGTGACCATGCAAGCATTGAATCCCAGAGAGTGAGCGATTTCTCTGCTGTGCTCCATTGCACAAAGGCCTGATGTTTGTTCCACTCGTGTGACCAGTGGCTTAAATTGTAAACTGACTTGGTGCATTGAAGGGCGTTAGTAGGTTGTAATTTGCACGTGTCTGTCGTTTCAAGGTGTAGTTTATCTATTACAATGCAAGTTATTTGGGTTCTTCAGTAAATGTCTTGTTTTCTGGGTCTGGTTTTCATTGTATTCCCTTTTCAAAGTTGGCAGTAACGGAATGAAGGCCTTGAGTTTTGAGCTTCTTTTCGTTTATCAAAAATGATTTAAATGTTCCCACTGATTGGGCACAGTTTTCCCCACTGATTTGCGCTGTTTTTTTGGAGCAGACTTTTTTTTGGCTTATGTTTTTATTTAAAAAAACCCCACAATTTCCCTGATCAATTTGTACCGGCGTAACTCAGTTACAATTTTTTTTAGGTATGTTTTTCAGCCAAAGTGGGTGTATCCTTTCACCTGTGCCAATTCTGGCCAGTTAGGCAAATTTGGCCAGCTGAGAGTTACTCCAGTTCTTCTTGGGTCAGCATCTGTGGCCTCTGCAGAAAATTCTTCTGAAGAGTTCAGGAAATCGGCGCAGGTAAGTGCAAGGGAGGGGGTGGGGGGGGGGGGGGGGGCATTTGGCCAGGGCTAGGGGCAGGACTGGCAAGCCACTTTGGGCGGGCTAGGGCCTTTTAAGAATTGGAGGTAAGTTACTGCAATGTACTTTAATGTGTTGCGAGCTGGCTGTATTTCACTTTGCAACCTCAGCCCGCATTGTGTCCCTGGTGCCGTGGCAACCCGATCTTTTTTTGCGCAGATCAGGGCTCCACCCCCAAAACTAAAGGACAGGATAGGCTGTGCCAAAATGAAGAAATACAACAGGGAAACTTGGAACACTTGGTGTACTTGGGCCTCAAAAAAAAAACCCAGCGTAACTCTTCAAGTACGGCAAAAAAAATCTTTGGGGAAAATTGAGCCCATTATATTGGCATTGGGTAGATATACAATATGGTTGTCATGATATATGGTAGCTTTTGTGGTTTGAGTTCAATTCCCTGCAGTGAATACTGTTTCACATAATGACTAGAAACCCTCATTTTAACAAACCACACTGGTTTCCCCTGGTTGTAGTTTGACTGTGGGGAGGACTTGCATGTTGCAGTATCAAGCTCATTCTATCAGCTTAAACACCATGGTATTCAGAGTTAAATGTCTGGTTTGACTTCTTTTCCCTCCCCCGGCCCGCCCGCTTGCCCCAAAATAGGAAAAATGTTGAACTGGGGAAGATGACGGAGCTTCACAGCAGAATTATCAGTCAGCTACGTGAGGAGCAGAGTCAATCACTGAGAAAGCTAGGAGACACGGAAGCAGAATTTGAAAGGTATGAGAGTATATTCAACTGTTTATATAAAAAGCGCAGATCCTTAATCGATCAAATGTGGTCGATGGTCCTTGAAGGAATCCAAACTGTTCATATGGTTATCTGATGCAAAGTCATAGACCTGAAACATTAACACTCTCTCTCTCTCTCCACAGATGCTGAGTATTTGCAGCATTTTCTGTTTTTGTTTTATCCTGCAACTTTTCTGTTGTCTTTGAATATGACGTTGCTTTCTTGCACAAAAATGTGTTGGTTGGGCAGACTCGATAAAATATTCCTCGTTTAAAACGCTTTCATCTCTCCATGTCCTAAATTCACCTTGAGTTTTTTTTTAAACAACTGTTGGGAAGTGGAATACAGTCTCTTGTGTCAGCTGTGGCTCTGGATAGTACACTCGCCTCCGAGTCAGACGGTTGTGGTTTCAAGTCCTACTCTTGAGACTTGACCACAAAAATCCAGGCTGACGCACCCGATGCAGTGCTGAGGGAGTGCTGCACTGTCGGAGTGTTCTTGCGGATCAGACATTAAACCGAGGCCCCGTCTGTAGGTGTGCGTAAAAGGTCACAGCACTGTTTCGAAGAAGAGCAGGGTAGTTCTCCCTGGTGTCTTGGCCAATGTTTATCCCTCAATCAACATCACAAACTATCTGGTCATTATCACATTGCTGTTTGTGGGAGTTTACTGTGCGCTTCCTTCATTACGACAGTGACTACACTTCAAAAGTACTTATTTGGTTGTAAAGAACTTTGGGATGTCCTGAGGTCGTGTAAGGTGCTGTATAAATGCAAGTCTTTATCGTTTCTGTGGACATGTACTATACAGTTAATTTGGGAAACATAGCAAATAGTTGCAGGAGTAGGCCATTCGGCACTTCGGGTCTGCACCACCATTCAATAAGATCATGGCTGATCATTCCCTCAGTACCCCTTTCCTGCTTTCTCTCCATACCCCTTGATCCCTTTAGCCGTAAGGGCCATATCTAACTCCCTCTTGAATATATCCAATGAACTGGCATCAACAACTCTCTGCGGCAGGGAATTCCACAAGTTAATAACGCTGAGTGAAGAAGTTTCTCCTCATCTCAGTCCTAAATGGCCTACCCCTTATCCTAAGACTATGTCCCCTGGTTCTCAACTTTCCCAACATCGGGAACATTCATCCCACATCTAACCTGTCCAGTCCTGTCAGAATCTTGTACGTTTCTGAGATCCCCTCTCATCCTTCTAAACTCCAGTGAATACAGGCCCAGTCGATCCAGTCTCTCCTCATATGTCAGTCCCGACATCCCGGGAATCAGTCTGGTGAACCTTCACTGCACTACCTCAATAGCAAAAATTTCCTTCCTCAGACTCGGAGACCAAAACTGAACACAATATTCCAGGTGAGGCCTCACCAAGACCCTGTACATCTGTAGTAAGACCTCCCTGCTCATATACTCAAATCCCCTAGCTATGAAGGCCAACATACCATTTGCCGCCTTCACCGCCCGCTGTACCTGCATGCCAACTTTCAATGACTGATGTACCTTGACAACCAGGTCTCGTTGCACCACCCCCTTTCCTAAGCTGCCATTCAGATAATATTCTGTCTTCGTGTTTTTGCCCCCAAAGTGGATAGTCTCACATTTATCCACATTATACTGCATCTGCCATGCATTTGCCCACTCACCTAACCTGTCCAAGTTACCCTGCAGCCTTTTAGCGTCCCCCTCACAGCTCACCGCCACCCAGTTTAGTGTCATTTGCAAACTTGGAGATATTCTACTCAATTCCTTTATCTAAATCATTGATGTATATTGTAAATAGCTGGGGTCCCAGCACTGAACCCTGCGGCACCCCACTAGTCACTGCCTGCCATTCTGAAAAGGACCTGTTTATCCCAACTCTCTGCTTCCTGTCTGCCAACCAGTTCTCTATCCACATCAGTATATTACCTCCAATACCATGTGCTTTGATTTTGCACACCAATTTCTTGTGTGGGACCTTGTCAAAAGTCTTGTGAAAGTCCAAATACACCACATCCACTGGTTCTCCCTTGTCCACTCTACCAGTTACATCCTCAAAAAACTCAAAGATTTGTCAAGCATGATTTCCCTTTCATAAATCCATGCTGACTTGGACTGATCCTGTCACTGCTTTCTAAATGTGCTGCTATTTCATCCTTAATAATTGATTCCAACATTTTCCCTACCACTGATGTCTGGCTAACTGGTCTATAATTATCCATGTTCACACTCTCCCTCCTTTTTTAAAAAGTGGTGTTACATTAGCTACCCTCCAGCCCATAGGAACTGATCCAGAATCGATAGACTGTTGGAAAATGATCACCAATGCATCCACTATTTCTAGGGCCACTTCCTTAAGTACTCTGGGATGCAGACTATCGGGCCCCGAAGATTTATCGGCCTTCAATCCCATCAATTTCCCTAACACAATTTCCTGCCTAATAAGGATTTCCTTCTCACTAGACCCTCTGTCCCCTAGTACTTCCGGAAGGTTATTTGTGTCTTCCTTTGTGAAGACAGAACCGAAGTATTTGTTCAATTGGTCTGCCGTTTCTTTGTTCCCAATTATAAATTCACCTGAATCTGACTGCAAGGGACCTACATTTGTCTTCACTAATCTCTTTCTCTTCACATATCTATAGAAGCTTTTTCAGTCAGTTTTTATGTTCCTGGCAAACTACTTCTCGTACTCTATTTTCCCCCTCTTAATTAAACCCTTTGTCCTCCTCTGCTGAATTCTAAATTTCTCCCAGTTCTCAGGTTTGCTGCTTTTTCTGGCCAATTTATATGCCTCTTCCTTGGATTTAACACTATCCTTAATTTTCCTTGTTAGCCATGGATGAGCCACCTTCCCCGTTTTATTTTTACTCCAGACAGGAATGTACAATTGCTGAAGTTCATCCATGCCAGTCTATTCTAGCCAATTCATGCCTCAAACCATCGAAGTTACCTTTCCTTAAGTTCAGGACCCTAGTTTCTGAATTAACTGTGTCACTCTCCATCTTAAAGAATTCTATCTTGTTATGGTCACTCTTCCCCAAGGGGTCTCTCGCAACAAGATTGCTAATTAGTCCTTTCTCATTACACATCACCCAGTCTAGGATGGCCAGCTCCCTGGTTGATTCCTCGACATATTGGTCTAGAAAACCATCCCTAATACACTCCAGGAAATCCTCCTCCACCGCATTGCTACCAGTTTGGTTAGCCCAATCAATATGTAGATTAAAGTCGCCCATGTTAACTGCTGTACCTTTATTGCACACATCCCTAATTTCTTGTTTGATGCTGTCCCCAACCTCACTACTACTGTTTGGTGGTCTGTACACAACTCCCACTAGCGTTTTCTGCCCCTTGGTATTCCCTAGCTCCACCCATACAGATTCCACATCATCCAAGCTAATGTCCTTTCTCACTATTGCATTAATTTCCTCTTTTAACCAACAATGCCACACTGCCTCCTTTTCCTTTCTGTTTATCCTTCCTAAATGTTGAATGTCCCTGGATGTTGAGTTCCCAGCCTTGGTCACTCTGGAAGTCTGTTCTGAAGCTGCAGTTTGTAACTAATGGATTTTCCCACTGAAGGATGCTAACTTTGGAAATTTGTTTAGCTATAAACTGTCTGTAACTGAGGAGCTGGGATGTTTCCAGGAGAGCAACACTGCATTGGTGAAGGAGGTTGCACAGTACCAGCATCAAATCCAGGATAAACAGCAGCAGCTAGCAGAGATCCAGATTTCTAAAGAGAAAGCAAGAGAGGAATATGCAAGGTATACAGTTGATTATTGCCAACACATTATTAATTCAGTTCCCTTTGGGGAAAAAACACACTGGTTTCAACCAGTCCTGTATACCTCGGTATTTGTACAGTGAGCCCATTGAGTATTTCCCAATTGGACTGTGTGTAACTTTATGGTAATATAACTTGCATGGATTTTATCTGAGCAATGTTGCCATACATTTTGGGACATTTATGTTGCTTACTGTTAGCAGTCTCTTGATCCATCGATGTTGCCTCTATGTCAGAAAAACGCAATAGTTTCTCAAACAAGACCACACATCCAGCCAGCAAGCAGACGTTTCTTCTGTGTTGTTGCACTTTAAATGTAGAGAAAATATCAGTGAGCTTTTGTTCCTTGTTTAAGTACTTAAATCAATCAAATGTCAATCACTTCCCCCTCCCCCACCCCCCCGTTTATTTACTCCATTAAATCTAAATAATATCGTGTAAATTTGGAGTTAAGTCCCGACTTGACTTCAGTGAAGCTGCTTCTGATCGGTACAGTTGCAGTGAATGCAGCTTGGTGTCAAGTAGTGAACTCCAGTTAATGAACTGCGTGCACATTACTGTAAGAATTAGTTTAAAAGCTGACTTTTGTAAAACATGTAACTGACTTCAAAGCGAAGTGTTTCCAATTTATGTGCTTAAGAACCAAGTCCAGCTCACAGATTGCAGAGATCAGGACATAGAGGTGACATTAATGGATGAAGAAGCTTCAGTCAGTGCAGATCTTGCTTCCAGCAATAATGGAAGTGAAATTCCTCTTTCCTCTTCTCTTTCCTTCTCCCCTCCCCCCCCCGCCCCCCCAAAGAATGCTGCTGGAAGCACAGACAAAGCTGGCTCAGAAGGATGCTGAAGTTCGAAAGTTGGATGAAGCTTGTAACCTGAGAATAACAGAGCTTCAAGCGAGACTGGAAGAAATCCAGAGCCGTCCAGAGGTGGAGCAACAAAGGTACCAACATGTTGTGCAGTGTGGCTGCACCTTTCAGATCTGAAACTAACTGGTGGGCTTTATCTGCAGTCAGCTCTGTGATTCCAGTGTTCTGGTTCACTCGGTCTCTGTGGGTTGTCCAAGTTTGAACATTGTAATTGGGTGGTGGGTCACTGTGCTGGCTGATTAGCAGATTTCTTGTTTAAATTGGCAAAGCCCAAGTGAAGGGCGAAGGTGCATAGTGCAGCACCCCAGGGTGATTCTGGGAGCCCCTGTCTCAATGGGAATTCAGAGGATGGCCAGTCCATTACATCAGACAGTGGTTTGAGAGCCAACATGAAGTTGGATTTGCTGCAAGACTACGGCAACTTGATTAGACACGGGGCCTGAATCTAGCCCAGTGCTTCAGGAATGTTGACAGTAATAACTGCTTATTCACCAGTGTTCCACAACAGAGGTTCAGAGATCCATATTACAATAAAATCACCCAAAGACTCAATTGTCCCTAACTTAGCGTGCTAGCCTTTGGAACCATACTGCCAATTGTAGTCACTAACTTTTATCACTTTCATTGGTTAAGCATAAATGGTTCAGTGACCATCAAAAATGTCCATATTTGTGACTGTTCTAACTGAGACTGATGCCTAACGGTGGAGGAAAGTGGATTTCAATCCTTGCCTGCTGTGTTCTGTGTATTGCTACAGGCTCGGCAATGATTTAATATCGAGCTGCTGGATACAACAGGCTCCAGCCAAGTGTTTGGAAGTAGAGCTCTGCACTTCCCTGCTCCTCTTTGCCTTGGTGTCCATTTCTATCCGTGCAGGGCCTTGAGACATTTTGCTACGTGTAAAGGCCCTGTAAAACTGCATGTTGATGTATTCCTTTGCGAAATATTTGAAAGTCTATTTTATAACCGTGTGACTATTTGTACTAACCGCATGTGTCCCCCCTGACTCTGTCCGTCCCCCCAGTGTAATTTCTACTAACTATTTCTAAGTAGCATTTGCTCTAAGTAATTGGTCTCATTTTACACGGCTGAGAAGGTGGGCTAGACGTGAAGGTTGGTTTAAAATGGATGTTTCCTTGTGTTCCAGGGACGATGCTGTGTGTGCGAATGTGGTTACAGAACTAAAAGCTGAAGTACAGAAATGGCAAGTCCTTTATGAAGAACTACACAACAAGGTCAAACCGTTCCAGGTATGCCCTCTCCCAACATTAAACTCTGCCAGCCACTTGGAGTCTATTTCTTTGTTAGAATGGGGAACGTCCCATCCCATCAGTAAACTAGTCATTCGACTGAAGGCTGAGGTGCATGGGCCCTTCAACAGTTCATCATTTCATCCATTGTACCAGTCCTTTAGCACCTCCTTGTACTGTGCATCTGGAGTCTGCTCTCCGGTACTGTAGCACCTGCAAAAACCCAGCGTGTTGTGGGCTTTGTTTCAGCGCCGGGCGTGAAAACTGGCACTTTCTCCCGCTTCAATGTAATAAATGTAAACCTATCTACTGTCCTGCCCCAGGGAACTTGCTAGTAATTGTGATGGGGGCGAGGGTAACCTGCCCCTGGGGTGAGCGGCACTGGTTGGTACCCAATTGGGTAAATGCCTGGTCCCTGTTGCTGTGAGTCGGACAGAGATCCAAATGTGAGGTTGTGGTACCCTTCTGTCTCCTATCGTTCTACACTCTTTGCTTTGGGACTCCAGCTATATCAAGGGCTTTTTGTACACACCTTGAAGTACATTACTTGCTCTGTGGTGACTTGCTCGTCCTCTACTTAGATCTTACATTGACATTTTGCTTGATATGAAATTGGTGGTAGATGTAATCCGTGTTTCAAACTTATTGTGCGAGTAGGAGCAACTTGACTCATTTGAAAAGGAGAAGAATTCCCTCCTCAGTGAACATGGAGCAACCCAGGAAGAGCTGAACAAGCTCAGCACAGCGTACACCAAACTGCTGGGCCACCAAAACCAGAAACAGAAGATCAAACACGTGATGAAGCTGAAGCAGGAAAATGTGGCGATGAAGCAGGTAAGCGGCTTAACCAGGTCAGCGGCGATTCCTGCTCGTGTGTAAAGGGTCAAGACAATCTGCTGCCCCCATCTGTCCATTCCTCGTTGGGAATCTATTCCACCTCCACGTACAGAGCAAGACGAAATCTGTTGAATTTTCTGCATACAGAATTTGGGGCTGGTTTCTAGCTGCTGATTTTAGACCAACTGTTGCACTAAAACATCCTGTTCTTGTGCTAAATATGTTGACCCCTTGCTTGGGTACTGTCCAGGAGATGGGATGGGGGAGGGCGGGGGTGGCATGGTGCCCTGCAGCACCTCCCGCAGTGACCATTGTGTTTGTGTGTGTGTGTAAGCGTAAACCGTGTCTCTCGCCCCCCCGGCTGTTTAAAAACATAGAAAATAGGTGCAGGAGTAGGCCATTCAGCCCTTTGAGCCTGCACCACCATTCAATAAAGATCATGGCTGATCATTCACCTCAGTACCCCTTTCCTGCTTTCTCTCCATACCCATTGATCCCTTTAGCCGTAAGGGCCATATCTAACTCCCTCTTGATGCAAGTTCATTGGATATATTCAACAACTCTCTGCGGCAGGGCGTTCCACAGGTTAACAGCTCTCTGAGTGAAGAAGTTTCTCCTCCTCTCAGTCCTAAATGGCTTACCCCTTATCCTTAGACTGTGTCTCCTGGTTCTGGACTTCCCCAACATTGGGAACATTCTTCCTGCATCTAACCTGTCCAATCCTGTCAGAATTTTATGTTTCTATGAGATCCCCTCTCATCCTTCTAAACTCCAGTGAATACAGGCCCAGTCGATCCAGTCTCCTCATATCAGTCCTGCCATCCCGGGAATCAGTCTGGTGAACCTTCGCTGCACTCCCTCAATAGCAAGAACATCCTTCCTCAGATTAGGAGACCAAAACTGAACACAATATTCCAGGTGAGGCCTCACTAAGGCCCTGTACAACTGCATTAAGACCTCCCTGCTCCTATACTCAAATCCCCTAGCTATGAAGGCCAACATACCATTTGCCGCCTTCACCGCCTGCTGTACCTGCATGCCAACTTTCAATGACTGATGAACCATGACACCCAGGTCTTGCTGCATCTCCCCTTTTCCTAATCTGCCACCATTCAGATAATCTGCCTTCAAGTTTATGCCACCAAATTGTATAATCTCTCATTTATCTACATTATGCTGCATCTACCATGCATTTGCCCACTCATCTAACCTGTCCAAGTCACCCTGCAGCCTCTTAGCATCCTCCTCATAGCTCACACCGCCACCAAGCTTAGTGTCATCTGCAACTTGGAGATATTACACTCAATTCCTTCATCTAAGTCATTGATGTATATTGTAAATAGCTGGGGTCCCAGCACTGAGCCCTGCGGCATCCCACTAGTCACTGCCTGCCATTCTGAAAAGGACCCGTTTATCCCGACTCTCTGCTTTTCTGTCTGCCAACCAGTTCTCGATCCACGTCAGTACATTACCCCAATACCATGTGCTTTAATTTTGCACGCCAATCTCTTGTGTGGGACCTTGTCAAAAGTCTTTTGAAAGTCCAAATACACCACATCCACTAGTTCTCCCTTGTCCACTCTACTAGTTGCATCCTCAAAAAATTCTAGAAGATTTGTCAAGCATGATTTCCCTTTCATAAATCCAAGCTGATTGGACCGATTCTGTCACTGCTTTCCAAATGTGCTGCTATTTCATCTTCAATAATTGATTCCTTCATTTTCCCCACGACTGATGTCAGGCTAACCGGTCTATAATTTCCTGGGTTTTTTTTCACCCTCCTTTTTTAAAAAGTGGTGTTACATTAGCTACCCTCCTGTCCATAGGACCTGATCCAGTGTCGATAGACTGTTGGAAAATGATCACCAATGCATCCACTATTTCTAGGGCCACTTCCTTAAGTACTCTGGGATGCAGACTATCAGGCCCTGGAGATTTATTGGCCTTTAATCCCATCAATTTCCCTTATACAATTTCCCACCTAATAAGGATATCTATCAGTTTCTCATTCTCACTAGACCCTCGGTCCCCTAGTATTTCCGGAAGGTTATTTGTGTCTTCCTTCGTGAAGACAGAACCAAAGTATTTGGTCAGCTGGTCTGCCACTTCTTTGTTCCCCATTATAAATTCACCTGATTCTGACTGCAAGGGACTTACATTTGTCTTCACTAATCTTTTTCTTCTCGCATATCTATAGAAGCTTTTGCAGTCAGTTTTTGTTACCAGTAAGCTTCCTCTCATACTCTTTTTCCCCTCTTAGTTAAACCCTTTGTTCTCTGCTGAATTCTAAATTTCTCCCAGTCCTCAGGTTTGCTGCTTTTTCTGGCCAATTTATATGCCTCTTCTTTGCATTTAACACTATCCTTAATTTCCCTTGTTAGCCACAGTTGAGCCACCTTTCCCATTTTATTTTTACTCAAGACAGGGATGTACAATTGCTTGACAGAGTGGGTCCTGGCCAAATCAAAGGTTTCCAGAAGGAGGCCATTCGGCCCATCGTATCTATGCCGGACGAAAAAGAGCTACCCAGCCTAATCCCACTTTCCAGCTCTCAGTCTGTCGCCCTGTAGGTTACGGCACTTCAGGTGCACATCCAGGTACTTTTTAAATGTGGTGAGGGTTTCTGCCTCTACCACCCTTTCAGGCAGAGTGTTCCAGACCCCCACCACCCTCTGGGTGGAAAAATATTCCCCTCAAATCGCCTCTAAACCTCCCCCCCAATTACATTAAATCTATGCCCCCTGGTTGTTGACCCCTCTGCCAAAGGAAATGGGTCCTTCCTATCCACTCTATTCAGGCCCCTCATAATTTTATACACCTCAATCAGGTCTCCCCTCAGCCTCCTCTGTTCCAAAGAAAACAAATCTAGCCTATCCTATCTTTCCTCATAGCCAAAATTCTCCAGTCCGGGCAACATCCTCATAAATCTCCTCTGTACCCCCTCTAATGCAACTACAGTGACCAGAACTCTAGCTGTGGCCTAACTAGTGTTTTATACAGTTGAAGCATAACCTCCCTGCTCTTGCCTTTATTAGCTGAGGCATAGAATACAAGTATCCCGCCTTATCTTATCTTTCCAACTACCTTCAGGCTCCAAGCTCCCTCTATTCCACTACACTTCTCAGTGTCCTACCATTTATTGTGTATTCCCTTGGATTGTTGGCTCTCCTCAAATGCATTACCTCACACTTCTCCTGATTGAATTCCATTTGCCACTTTTCTGCCCACCTGCAAACTTTTTAATCGTACCCCCTACATTGAAGTCTAAATCATTGATTATATACCACAAAAAGCAAGGGACGTGGTATTGAGCCCTGTGGAGCCCCACTGGAAACAGACTTCCAGTCACACAAACACCCATCAACCATTGCACTTTGCCTCCTGCCACTGAGCCAATTTTGGATGCAACTTGTCACTTTTCCTTGGATCCCATGGGTATTTACTTTTTTTGACCAGTCTGCCATGTGGTACCTTATCAGAGGCCTTGCTAAAATCCATGTAGACTGCATCAAACTCGCTACCTTCATCAACCCTCCTTGTTACCTCCTGAAAATATTCTTATCAAGTTAGTCAGACACGACCTTCCCTTAAATCCGTGCTGACTGTCCTCGATTAATCTGTGCCTTTCCAAATGAAGATTTATCCTGTCCCTCAGAATTTTTTCCAATAATTTGCCCACTACTGAGGTTAGGCTGACTGGCGTGTAATTACTCGGTCTAAACCTTTCTCCCATTTTAAACAAAGTTGTCAGTCCTCCAGTACCATACCTATAGGCAGAGAGAATTGGAAAATGGTCAGAGTCCCTGCTATTTCCTCCCTTGCTTGTCTCAACAGCCTGGGATATAAGTGGGTGAGGATTCGGGTGCTGAGATCCGAGATCGGCTTCTCACTAGCTTGACCATCTGAGCAGCAATCAGGAGAGACCCATTAAAGATCAAATAACGATTGTGCCTTTTGTGTGTACAACGTTAAAGCTTGCTCGTTCCACGGTGTGGGAACCCGTGGGCAGAAAGCACCAACAGTCCTGTCGGAAGAAGTCCGCGTCACTTCACAACTTGTGTTGAGTGCCTGAATGTATTTACCAGGCTCTCTTTACATCCTGCCTGCCTGCCACTGAGACCTAAGATCCAGCTCTTGTTTCCAAAATTCTACATCATAAATTAATTTCTGGACTAGAGCTCAAATGAAATCACACATTAATTTTCAGAACTCTAAGCTAAGAACGTAATAAATAGGAGCAGAAGGAGGCCATTTGGCCCCTCGAGGCTGATCTTCTACCTCAACTCCACCTTCCTGCCCGATCCCCATAACCCTCGATTCCCTTCGTTCCCAAAAATTAATCGACCTCTTTTTTTTTTCCTTGAATATACTCAACAACTGAGCCTCCACAGCCCTCTGGGGTAAAGAATTCCAAAGATTCACTACCCTCTGAGTGAAGAAGTTTCTCCTCATCTCAGTCCTAAATGGCCGACTCCTTATTCTGAGACTGTCCCTGGGTTCTAGACTCCCCAGCCAGGAAAAGCTGACTACAACTAGGTTTGAGTACAGAGCAGTTGTATATCATGGGGTGATACCAGTGGGCTGTCGGTATCCTCGCATTTATAATACAGGATGAATTACTTCCATCCAGACTGTGGGGAGGAAATAACGAGAGACAGTTTTGCCTCAGTTACATTCTCTCTCTCTCCTGAAGGAGATAACTCCTGCTGGGGCACAAGCCACCCTCTGGTACCTAACGTATCTGCCTATCCTTTCTGTGTGAGCCTGGACAATAGAAACATAGAAATTTACAGCGCAGAAGGAAGCCATTTTGGCCCACCGTGTCTGCGCCGGCTGACAAAGAGCTACACAGCCCTAAAGGTTACATACAAACCCATGAACAATGACGGAAAGCCAAAGAGCACCCAGCCCAACCAGTCTGCCCCACACCACTGCAGCACCTCTTACACTAAAAACATCGACACTCCACCCCAACCGGAGCCATGTGATCTCCTGGGAGAGGCAAAAACCCAGGCCAATTTAGGGAGAAAAAATCTGGGAAAATTCCTCTCCGACCCATCCAGGCGATCGAACCTAGTCCAGGAGATCACCCTGGCCGTATTCTATTCCCTGCAGTACTTACCATTATATCTGCGCCAGTCAACAAAAGGTCATCCAGTCTAATCCCAATTACCAGCTCTAGGTCCGGAACCCAGCAAGTTACTGCACTTTAAGTGCCCATCCAACCATTTCTTAAATGTGTTGAGGGTTTCTGCATCTACCACTCTTCCAGGCAGCGAGTTTCAGATCCCCGCAACCCTCTGCGTAAAGAAGCCCCCCCTCAAATCCCCTCTCAATCTTCCACCAACCACCTTAAAACTGTGCCCCCTCGTAATAGACCCCTCCACCAATGGAAAATAGATCCTTACTATCCACTATGTCCAGGCCCCTCAATATTTTGTACATCTCAATGAGGTCTCCTCTCATCCTCTGTTTCAATGAGAACAAACCCAGCCTTCCAATCTGTCCTCATAACTAAGATTCTCCATTCCAGGCACCATCCTAATAAATCTCCTCTGCATCCTCTCTAGTGCAATCATGTCCTTCCTATAATACGGCGACCAGAACTGCACGCAGTACTCCAGCTGTGGCCTAACCAAAGTATTATACAATTTAAGGATAACCTCCCTGCTCTTTTATATTTTATACCTTGGCCAATAAAGGCAAGCATTCCGTATGCCGCCTTAACCACTGTCACAGCCAAGGGGGTAAGTGATTGGCTGGTGATTGGTGAGTAGTTTTTCTTTTTTCTCTTCTATAACAGTGAGTAAACTTTAGCATTGTTGTTGCCAATTTAAGTGTATCTAAGGGTTAAGTCATGACAGGAGAGCTTGGTCACGTGATGTGCTCCTCCTGTACCATGTGGGAACTCTGGGACACTTCCAGTGTCCCTGACGACTACGTGTGCGGGAAGTGTATCCGCCTCCAGCTCCGGAACCGTCAGGAGAATTGCAGAATTGGAGCTGAGGGTGGATTTACTCTGGAGCATCCACGATGCTGAGAATGACGTGAGTAACACGTGTAGCGAGTTGGTCTTACCGCAGGTGAAGGGTCCACAACCAGTTAGGGAATGGAAGACCAGCAGGAAGAGCAGTGCAAGGAAGGTAGTGCAGGGATCCCCTGCGGTCATCCCCCTGCAAAACAGATACACCGTTTTGAGAACTGTTGAGGGGGATGACTCATCAGGGGAGGGCAGCAGCAGCCAAGTTCATGGCACTGTGGCTGGCTCTGCTGACAGGAGGGCAGGAAAAATAGTGGGAGAGCGATAGTGATAGGGGATTCGATTGTAAGGGGAATAGATAGGCGTTTCTGCGGCTGCAACAGAGACTCCAGGATGGTATGTTGCCTCCCTGGTGCAAGGGTCAAGGATGTCTCGGAGCGGGTGCAGGACATTCTGAAAAGGGAGGGTGAACAGCCAGCTGTCGTGGTGCACATTGGTACCAACGATATAGGTAAAAAAAAGGGATGAGATCCTACGAGACGAATTTAAGGAGCTAGGAGCTAAATTAAAACGTAGGACCTCAAAAGTAGTCATCTCGGGATTGCTCCCAGTGCCACGTGCTAGTCAGAGTAGGAATCGCAGGATAGCTCAGATGAATACGTGGCTTGAGGAGTGGTGCAGCAGGGAGGGATTCAAATTCCTGGGGCATTGGAACCGGTTCTGGGGGAGCTGGGACGAGGACAAACGAGACGGTCTGCACTGAGGCAGGACCAGAACCAATGTCCTAGGGGGAGTGTTTGCTAGTGCTGTTGGGGAGGAGTTAAACTAATATGGCAGGGGGATGGGAACCAATGCAGGGAAACAAAAAGGAGACAAAAGCAAAAGACAGAAAGGAGATGAGTAAAAGTGGAGGGCAGAGAAACCCAAGGCAAAAAAAAGGGGCCACTGAATATAAAGGGGCTGCAGGAGGGGTCAAAACTAAAAGTCATGGTTTAAAAACTAATATTAAAACACACTACCTAAACTCACGCATTCGAAATAAAGTAAATGAGTTGACGACACAAATCATTACAAATGGGTATGATTTGGTGGCCATTACGGAAACGTGGTTGCAGGGTGGCCAAGACTGGGAATTAAACAAAGAGGTATCTGACAATTCGGAAAGATAGACAAGAAGGGAAAGAAGGTGGGGTAGCTCTGTTAATAAAGGATAATATCAGGGCAGTTGTGAGATGATATTGGCTCTAATGAACAAAATGTCAAATCATTTGTGGGTGGAGATTAGAGATAGTAAGAGGAAAAAGTCACTGGTGGGCGTAGTTTATAGGCCCCCAAATAATAACTTCACGGTGGGGCGGGCAATAATCAAGGGAATAATGGAGGCATGTGAAAAAGGAACGGCAGTAATCATGGGGGATTTTAACCTACATATCGATTGGTCAAATCAAATCGCTCAGGGTAGCCTGGAGGAAGAATTCATAAAATGCATACGGGATTGTTTCTTAGAACAGTATGTTACAGAACCTACAAGGGAGCAAGCTATCTTAGATCTGGTCCTGTGTAATGAGACAGGAATAATAAACGATCCCCTAGTAAAAGATCCTCTCGGAATGAGTGATCACAGTATGGTTGAATTTGTAATACAGATTGAGGGTGAGGAAGTAGTGTCTCAAACGAGCGTACTATGCTTAAACAAAGGGGTCTACAGTAGGATGAGGGCAGAGTTGGCTAAAGTAGACTGGAAACAGACTAAATGGTGGCACAATTGAGGAACAGTGGAGGACTTTTAAGGAGCTCTTTCATAATGCTCAACAAAAATATATTCCAGTGAAAAAGAAGGGCGGTAAGAGAAGGGATAACCAGCCGTCGATAACCAAGGAAATAAAGGAGAGTATCAAATTAAAAACCAATGCGTATAAGGTGGCCAAGGTTAGTGGGAAACTAGAAGATTGGGAAAATTTTAAACGACAGCAAAGAATGACTAAGAAAGCAATAAAGAAAGGAAAGATA
This sequence comes from Pristiophorus japonicus, assembly GCF_044704955.1. Lineage (NCBI taxonomy): Eukaryota > Metazoa > Chordata > Chondrichthyes > Pristiophoridae > Pristiophorus > Pristiophorus japonicus. The sequence continues at coordinate 2,446,191 of NC_091980.1, read as the reverse complement.
GATTACGAAAGTAAACTTGTGCGAAACATAAAAACAGATAGTAAAAGCTTTTACAGATATATAAAACGGAAAAGAGTGACTAAAGTAAATGTTGGTCGCTAAGAAGATGAGAAGGGGGATTTAATAATGGGAAATGTCAAAATGGCTGAGACCGTAAACAATTATTTTGCTTCCGTCTTCACAGTGGAAGACACAAAAACCATGCCAAAAATTGCTGGTCACAAGAATGTGGAAAGGGAGGACCTTGAGACAATCGCTATCACTAGGGTGGAAGTGCTGGCCAGTTTAATAGGACTCGAGGTAGACAAGTCCCCAAGTCCTGATGAAATGCATCCCAGGGTATTAAAAGAGATGGCAGAAGTTATAGCAGATGCATTCGTTATATTCTGCCAAAATTCTCTGGACTCTGGGGAGGTACCAGCGGATTGGAAAACAGCTAATGTAACGCCTCTGTTTTTAAAAAAAAAAAGGGGGCAGACAAAAGGCAGGTAACTATAGGCCGGTTAGTTTAACATCTGTAGTGGGGAAAATGCTTGAAGCTATCATTAAGGAAGAAATAGCGGGACATCTAGATAGGAATAGTGCAATCAAGCAGACACAGCATGGATTCATGAAGGGGAAATCATGTTTAACTAATTTACTGGAATTCTTTGAGGATATAACGAGCATGGTGGATAGAGGTGTACCGATGGATGTGGTGTATTTAGATTTCCAAAAGGCATTCGATAAGGTGCCACACAAAAGGTTACTGCAGAAGATAAAGGTACGCGGAGTCAGAGGAAATGTATTAGCATGGATAGAGAATTGGCTGGCGAACAGAAAGCAGGGAGTCGGGATAAATGGGTCCTTTTCGGGTTGGAAATCGGTGGTTAGTGTTGTGCCTCAGGGATCGGTGCTGGGACCACAACTGTTTACAATATACATAGATGGTCTGGAAGAGTGGACAGAGTGTAGTGTAACAAAATTTGCAGATGACACAAAGATTAGTGGGAAAGCGGGTTGTGTAGAAGACACAGGCTGCAAAGAGATTTAGATAGGTTAAGTGAATGGGCTAAAGTTTGGCAGATGGAATACAATTTTGGAAAGTGTGAGGTCATCCACCTTGGGGGAACAAAAACAGTAAAAGGGAATATTATTTGAATGGGGAGAAATTACAACATGCTGCAGTGCAGAGGGACCTGGGGGTCCTTGTGCATGAATCCCAAAAAGTTAGTTTGCAGGTGCAGCAGGTAATCAGGAAGGCAAATGGAATGTTGGCCTTCATTGCGAGAGGGATGGAGTACAAAAGCAGGGAGGTCTTGCTACAACTGTATAGGGTATTGGTGAGGCCGCACCTGGAGTACTGCGTGCAGTTTTGGTCACCTCACTTAAGGAAGGATATACTAGTTTTGGAGGGGGTACAGAGACGATTCACTAGGCTGATTCCGGAGATGAGGGGGTTACCCTTATGATAGATTGAGTAGACTGGGTCTTTACTCGTTGGAGTTCAGAAGGATGAGGGATGATCTTATAGAAAAATTAAAATAATGAAAGGGATAGACAAGATAGAGGCAGAGAGGTTCCACTGGTCGGGGAGACTAGAACTAGGGGGCACAGCCTCAAAATACGGGGGAGCCAATTTAAAACCGAGTTGAGAAGGAATTTCTTCTCCCAGAGGGTTGTGAATCTGTGGAATTCTCTGCCCAAGGAAGCAGTTGAGGCGAGCTCATTGAATGTATTCAAGTCACAGATAGATAGATTTTTAACCATTAAGGGAATTAAGGGTTACAGGGAGCGGGCGGGTAAGTGGAACTGAGTCCACGGCCAGATCAGCCATGATCTTGTTGAATGGCGGAGCAGGCTCGAGGGGCTAGATGGCCTACTCCTGTTCCGAATTCTTATGTTCTTATTATCCACCTGGCCTACTTTCAGGGATCTGTGGACAAACACTCCAAGGTTCCTTTGTTCATCTACACTAAGTGGCCTACTGCTTAATGTGTAAACCCTTTCCTTAGCCCTCCCAAAGTGCATCACCTCACACTTCTCTGAATTAAATTCCATTTGCCACTGCTCTGCCCACCTGACCAGTAGATTGATATCCTCCTGCAGCCCATGACTTTCCTCTTCATTATCAACCACAAGGCCAATTTTAGTGTCGTATGCAAACTTCTTAATCATACTCCCTATATTCAAATCTAAATCGTTGATGTATACCACAAAAAGCAAGGGACCCAGTACTGAGCCCTGCGGTATCCCACTGGAAACATCCTTCCAGTCACACAGACATCCATAAATCATTACCCTTTGCTTCCTACCTCCAAGCCAATTTTGGATCCAACTTGCCACTTTGCCCTGTATCCCATGGGCTTTAACATCATGACCAGACTACCATGTGGGACCTTATCAAAAGCCTTGCTAAAGTCCATATATACTACATCGTATGCACTACATTCATCAACCTTCTTGGTTAGCTCCTCAAAAAATTCAATCAAGTTAGTTAAACAGTATCTTCCTTTAACAAATCCGTGCTGACAGTCCCTAATTAATCCTTGTCTATCCAAATGCAGATTTATCCTGTCTTTCAGGATTTTTTCCAATTTTCCCACCACTGACGTTAGGCTGACAGGCCTGTAATTACTCGGCCTATCCTTTTTTCCCTTCTTAAACAAGCAGTCCTCCAATCCTCTGGCACCATGCCTGAATCCAGAGAGGACTGGAAAATGGTCAAGGCCTCTGCTATTTCCTCTTTTACTTCGCTCAACAGCCTGGGATGCATTTCATCCGGACCTGGGGACTTATAGAAACATAGAAAATAGGTGCAGGAGTAGACCATTCTGCCCTTCTAGCCTGCACCACCATTCAATGAGTTCATGGCTGAACATGCAACTTCAGTACCCCATTCCTGCTTTCTCACCATACCCCTTGATCCCCCCCAGTAGTAAGGACTACATCTAATTCATTTTTGAATATATTTAGTGAATTGGCCTCAACAACTCTCTGTGGTAGAGAATTCCACAGGTTCACCACTCTCTGGGTGAAGAAGTTTCTCCTCATCTCGATCCTAAATGGCTTACCCCTTATCCTTAGACTGTGACCCCTGGTTCTGGACTTCCCCAACATTGGGAACATTCTTCCTGCATCTAACCTGTCTAAACACATCAGAATTTTAAATGTTTCTATGAGGTCCCCTCTCATTCTTCTGAACTCCAGTGAATACAAGCCCAGTTGATTCAGTTTTTCTTGATATGTCAGTCCCGCCATCCCGGGAATCAGTCTGGTGAACCTTCGCTGCACTCCCTCAATAACAAGAATGTCCTTCCTCAGGTTAGGAGACCAAAACTGTACACAATACTCCAGGTGTGGCCTCACCAAGGCCCTGTACAACTGTAGCAACACCTCCCTGCCCCTGTACTCAAATCCCCTCGCTATGATGGCCAACATGCCATTTGCTTTCTTCACCGCCTGCTGTACCTGCATGCCAACCTTCAATGACTGATGTACCATGACACCCAGGTCTCGTTGCACCTCCCCTTTTCCTAATCTGTCACCATTCAGATAATAGTCTGTCTCTCTGTTTTTACCACCAAAGTGGACAACCTCACATTTATCCACACTATACTTCATCTGCCATGCATTTGCCCACTTACCTAACCTATCCAAGTTGCTCTGCAGCCTCATAGCATCCTCCTCGCAGCTCACACTGCCACCCAACTTGGTGTCATCTGCAAATTTGGAGATACTACATTTAATCCCCTCGTCTAAATCATTAATGTACAGTGTAAACAGCTGGGGCCCCAGCACAGAACCTTGAGGTATCCCACTAGTCACCGCCTGCCATTCTGAAAAGTCCCCATTTACTCCTACTCTTTGCTTCCTGTCTGACAACCAGTTCTCAATCCATGTCAGCACACTACCCCCAATCCCATGTGCTTTAAGTTTGCATATTAATCTCTTGTGTGGAACCTTGTCGAAAGCCTTCTGAAAGTCCAGATATACCACATCAACTGGTTCTCCCTTGTCCACTCTACTGGAAACATCCTCACAAAATTCCAGAAGATTTGTCAAGCATGATTTCCCTTTCACAAATCCATTCTGACTTGGACCTATCATGTCACCTCTTTCCAAATGCGTTGCTATGACATCCTTAATTGATTCCATCATCTTGCCCACTACCGATGTCAGGCTGACCGGTCTATATTTCCCTGTTTTCTCTCTCCCTCCTTTTTTAAAAAGTGGAGTTACATTGGCTACCCTCCACTCGATAGGAACTGATCCAGATAGGAATGTTGGAAAATGACTGTCAATGCATCCGCTATTTCCAAGGCCGCCACCTTAAGTACTCTGGGATGCAGTCCATCAGGCCCTGGAGATTTATCGGCCTTCAATCCCATCAATTTCCCCAACACAATTTCCTGACAAGAATTTCCTTCAGTTCCTCCTCCTTACTAGACCCTCTGACCCTTCTTGTATTCGGAATGTTGTTAGTGTCCTCCTTAGTGAATACCGAACCAAAGTACTTGTTCAGTTGGTCCGCCATTTCTTTGTTCCCCGTTATGACTTCCCCTGATTCTGACTGCAGGGAACCTACATTTGTCTTTACTAACCTTTTTCTCTTTACATATCTATAGAAACTTTTGCAATCCGTCTTAATGTTCCCTGCAAGCTTCTTTTCATACTCCATTTTCCCTGCCCTAATCAAACTCTTTGTCCTCCTCTGCTGAGTTCTAAATTTCTCCCAGTCCCCGGGTTCGCTGCTATTTCTGGCCAATTTGTATGCCACTTCCTTGGCTTTAATACTATCCCTGATTTCCCTTGATAGCCACGGTTGAGCCACCTTCCCTTTTTTATTTTTATGCCAGACAGGAATGTACAATTATTGTAGTTCATCCATGCGGTCTCTAAATGTCTGCCATTGCCCATCCACAGTCAACCCCTCAAGTATCATTTGCCAATCAATCCTAGCCAATTCATGCCTCATACCTTCAAAGTTACCCTTCGTTAAGTTCTGGACCATGGTCTCTGAATTAACTGTTTCATTCTCCATCCTAATGCAGAATTCCACCATATTATGGTCACTCTTCCCCAAGGGGCCTCGCACAACGAGATTGCTAATTAATCCTCTCTCATTACACAACACCCAGTCTAAGATGGCCTCTCTCCTAGTTGGTTCCTCGACATATTGGTCTAGAAAACCATCCCTTATGCACTCCAGGAAATCCTCCTCCACCGTATTGTTTTCAGTTTGGCTAGCCCAATCTATGTGCATATTAAAGTCACCCATTATAACTGCTGCACCTTTATTGCACGCACCCCTAATTTCATGTTTGATGCCCTCTCCAACATCACTACTACTGTTTGGAGGTCTGTACACAACTCCCACTAATGTTTTTTGCCCTTTGGTGTTCTGCAGCTCTACCCATATAGATTCCACATCATTCAAGCTAATGTCATTCCTAACTATTGTATTAATCTCCACTTTAACCAGCAATGCTACCCCACCTCCTTTTCCTTTTTATTCTATCCTTCCTGAATGTTGAATACCTCTGGATGTTGAGTTCCCAGCCCTGATCATCCTGGAGCCACGTCTCCGTAATCTACTTTCAAAGCTGCTAAACCCCTTAATACTTCCCCTCTCCTCTATATTTCATCCAGAATATCACACTCCTCTTCGATAGCAGTATCTGCATTGCCTCTTTCCTTTGTGAAAACAGATGCAAAGTATTCGTTAAGAACCCTACCAACATGTTCCGCCTCCACACAAAGATTACCCTCATGGTCTCTAATAGGCCCTACTCTTTCCTTAGTTACCCTCTTACTCTTAATATATTGATAGAACATTTTATGGTTTTCCTTAATTTTACTGGCCAAAAATTTCTCATGCTCTCTTAGCATTCCTAATATCCTTTTTAATTTTGCCTCTTAACTTTCTATATTCCTCTAAAGATTCTATAGTATTTAGCTGTTGATATGTGACATAAGCGACTCTTTTTTTTTAATCCTCCCCTGTAAGTCCCTAGACATCCAGGGAGCTCTAGAATTATTTTTCCCAGCCTTTTTCGTTAAGGGCACATGTTTGGCCTGAACCCCTCGGATCTCCTCCTTGAATGCCTCCCACTGTTCCGACACTGATTTACCCACAAGTAGCTGTTTCCAGTCCACCATGGCCAAATCACTTCTCAACTTAGCAAAATTAGCTTTTCCCCAATTCGGAACTTTTATTCCAGGCCTATTCTTGTCCTTATCCATAACCAACTTGAATCTGACTGAATTATGGTCACTGACACCCAAGTGCTCTCCCACTAATACCCCTTCAACCTGCCCGGCTTCATTCTCCAAAACTAAATCCAAGACTGCCCCCTCTCGTGTTGGGCTTGCTACATACTGACAAAAAAGTTCTCTTGAATGCATATAATGGATCGGCAGATTATACGACAGTGGGGTTATGACAGCTGTTTTAATTATGTCATCCAATGTACGTACTTGTGTTCTTTCCGGCAATGATCACTAAATAGCAGGGAGGAAACTTAACCAAGGTTCCCAATTATTAGCCTAGGGTACTGAAGCCAATTATAGTATCCTATCTACCACACTGGCTGAAGTACACTAAATTAACATAGACTAGTAGGGATTAAACCTGCGATGTTCTGTAGGATCCATGTTGGGGCCATGGGAGAGGGATTGCACTGAACTGTTTACGGCCTCCATGTAGGCTGACCCCTCAAAATTAAAATCCACGTGAGCCCCTTGGGCTGGTACAGTCAGTTTTTCAGCACTGTATGCAGAAATGGGAATTTGCTGGTGAGCCTGACAGCCTGCTTGTGCCATGACATTGTGCCATGAAGTGTAAACACTGACATGGTGAAATGGCTTTGTTCATTTGTGAACTCTGCAGGAAGCTGGAATTCCATTGGTTAATTAGGACTCGCACAAAAAACTGGGCAGTATCGCACGTTGCATGGTATTGACAAATTTAATTTGCAATAAGAAATCTGTGGTTTTGCATACGCTCCAAGTATTGAGTTTCTGTTGCCAACTCATTTGATACAGGTACTGAATCCGTTCCGTTTTTTGGGTTTTTCCGGATTTCAGCCAAGAGAATCAATGGACTGAAATCTGTAATCCTCGACCGAATCTGTGCCGGGTTTTGAGCGGCATGGTCTGAAATCTGGCATGGATTCGGACAAGGATTCCGGATTTTAGACTTAATTTTCTTGTCTGAAATCCGGTTTTGCCTCAAAATATCTGATTTTTGGATAATAGTTCCAAATTCCGGATGACTCCATCTGCTATGCGTGACAATTCCGGTTTTCAGAGTTCCAGATTCGGGACGTTGCACCTGTAATAACATTGACTGACAGAGTACTGACTACAATTATAAAAGGCAAGTTTCACAATTGAATTAGAGCTGGTAGGCAGGATCAGTGTGTTTAAATTTAAAAAGTAATAAGAATTCTCCTTAAGCAAAGGTTGAGTAGGAATGTTTACCTCAATGTAAAAGTTTACCTTCAGGTTTAAAAAAAAAAAAAAATTCCTCCTCCAAATTGCTCTCTTTCTTTGGCTTAAGCCTCTCCCTGTATTATAGGACTACATTGGGGACCCTCTGGCAGATTACAGGACTGCAATAACCTCGACATGGCAGCCTGTTGGTGACTACTTAGACTGGATTATCCAGTTAATGTTCAATTCATTGCATCTGTTTAATACAGAATGAGGAAATGTAAAAGTTTACAAGAAACGTTTCATAAACCCTCAAGTGGTCACATTTGCAAACGATGAAGGTGGCTACAGTTTCTGCACTAAAGTAAAATATTGGTGAAACGTGAGCCTATTTTCAGCTGCTGATAGTTACATATTGCCAGCGTTTTCTGTTGTGCTTTTCCTTGTCGATATTTTTCACCAGTTTTTCTCCTCTCCCTTGATGAGGCACAGTTCCCTGGGGGGCAGTCCTCTTCCTAATGCCCTGGTTGCTGCTATTCAGGTGTGACCCTCAACACCTCTATACTCTGCCCCAGTGCGTGTAACTCTGTAATGCTGCAATAAATGCTGCCTGCAGGCAATCTGGCCATCAGCGCTTGGTGTCGAACACCACGCAGCCGTCGACTAGCTTTTTACGATTGGTGAAGTAACCTCAAGCTTCATCTGCTCAGTGCTGTTTAAATCCTGAATGATAGTGGGTATCGATACTGTGTATATCTGTCAGAGTTCAGTCAGTGGATTAAAATCCCTTTTATGTGCTAAAGCACCATTTGTGCACTAGTTTTAAAATAAGGCAAGTTACTGCACTGTCGTCCAACAGAAATCACTGATTAGCCACAGTTGTTGCACTGTTTTAGCCCCGCACACTCATTTTAGTACAAACTGCCTGGTTTATACTCGGGCAGTATGGGTGTGTATATTTACTGAAACCTCCCACCATTCAGTACCCACTTGCAGTGATCAAAAAAACACTCGCACTCTCCTTTGCGATTTACCATTTTACCACCAAGCCCCCACACATGGGTTAAAGTTCACAGGCCTACACGTGAGGATTGAGATCACAGGTCAAACGGCCGTGTCTATTACACTTCTCTTTTACTGATTTAGAAATGCAATTGGCTGCATCTGGATTATAAATTAGCCACATGTCCACGTCACTACTAGAAGGAGCAGCTTTGATGGACTGTGTCCTTTTCTCATTCTTCCCTTTCCCTGGCTCTGTTTGCTATCTGGAACACGGATGGTACTTGGGGTTTTGACATGGTAAATTGACATCTTTTTAATGGGGAAGTAGAGAAACGTGGCTTGTGGGAAGTAAATGCCTGATCTGGTTTCCATCGTACTTCGCAGGAGCTGAGGAAACTTAGAGCTCAGCAATTCAAGGATAAACAGGCGGAGCAGAAATATCAAGAGCAGCGTTACAAGGTTCAAGGCACCAGGTGCTTTGATCCAGCCAAAGCTTTCAAACACACTGCGAAGGAGAATGTTGCTCCAACAACACCACTGAAGGAAGGTAAACCACTGGAAAGATGTTCTCGCGGTCCTGTTGAACGTGGTTCCATTGAATTGCTCTCCTGGCTTATGGGACATTCAGATCCCATGACATTGTCGATACATAATTAGAGTTGCCTTGGCACGCAGTACTGAGCACTGACTGGCCGGGATTATTGCTTGATCTCGGAGAGGGGCCTGGGCCAGCAGGCTTGCAAGTTATTGGGTTAGAGCATTCAGCAGCTTCTGCGGGTGGTGCTACAGGAAGTGGGAGTCCCATCCCCCTGACGACTGCAGGAGGAGGGACAAGGTATGGTGAGGGACCCACATGGCGTGTTTTCCCCAGTTACTCGTGTTTGTTCTGGGATTGGGGGTTTGGCGGGCTGCACAGTCTGCGTGTGGTAGTGCCACTTTGTCTGCCAGTGGCTGTGGGATGGCTACATTCAGTGCACATATTTGAGCTGGTCCTCTAAGGTGGAGCTTATTATTGTTCCAGGCTGTCCACCAGTCTCTGCTTGGTTTGTGGGCGGGACTGTGAGCTACACAAGCTCCATTATGCGTAGGGGGGAAGTGGAGTCTTTACGGGTCACCTATCTGGAGGAATTGTTCTAACGCACTTGAGCACGAGTTTTGTTTGTGACTGGCACAGTCCAAGGGGACTGATTGGGTGACACTCAGGCCCAACCTGTCTCTGCCTGTGGAAAGGGGGAGGATTCTTGTATTGTCTGTCCCTCCCTCACTCTAGCGATTATTGGTCCCAAGGACATTGAGCATTGTACAGGAATTACAAAACAACTGGGTACTGCAGATCTTCAAACGTGTCGCAGATTTATTTTTGAATTCTAGAATAAGATGGGGGCCTGAGGACTGAAGTTTTTTTCCACTTAAAAGGCAAAGGCTTTAGGAGCAAGTGAAGGCTGAAACAGCCCTCTTCCTTTCAGGTTAATTCCACACCCCAGCCCTGCATAATTGTCTGGTCCCGTATTCCACAATTCTAACTTTGCAGAGGCTGCCGGACTCTCCTTGATGATAAACAGTGCTGGTATTTGAGTCTTTCACCACAGTGGGTATCAGCTAACCGATCAGCAGCCTGCTAATGGGTCCATGCTGGCAGAGTGGCTAGGTAACTTACTGCCTTAGAGCAAGTAGGCATTAATAGAAAAACAGACTTGGATTTATATAGCGCCTTTCATGATCACCGGACGTCTCAAAGGACTTGCCAATGAAGTACTTTTTGGAGTGTTGTCACTGTTGTAATGTGGGAAACGCGGCAGCCAATTTACGCACAGCAAGCTCCCACAAACAGCAATGTGATGAGCAGATAATCTGCTTTGGTTATGTTGATTGAGGAATAAATATTGGCTCCAGGACACGGGATAACTCCCCTGCTCTTCTGCAAAATCGTGCCATGGGAGTTTGGCTTGTATCTTCTATAAAAGACCATATAAGGATGGAGTTTCTTTTCTAGCCAATTTCAGTGCAGTATGGAGCATCCAAATTATGGTTTGCATCTCATTGAGTGGTTCAGAATTTCAATTTAATTTTATTCCTAATTGTCACCCCATCCACCACCTTCAACACTCACTCCCTCCACCACCGGCGCCCCCTGGCTGCAGTGTGCACCATCTACAAGATGCACTGCAGCAACTCGCCAAGGCTTCTTCGGCAGCACCTCCCAAACCCGCGACCTCTACCACCTAGAAGGACAAGGGCAGCAGGCGCATGGGAACACCACCACCTCCACGTTCCCCTCCCAGTCACACACCATCCTGACTTGGAAATATATCGGCCGTTCCTTCATCGTCGCTGGGTCACAATCCTGGAACTCCCTCCCTAACAGCACTGTGGGAGCACCTTCACCGCACGGACTGCAGCGGTTCAAGGCGGCGGCTCACCACCACCTTCTCGAGGGGCAATTAGGGACGGGCAATAAATGCCAGCCTTGCCAGCGATGTCTGCAGCCTGTGAGTGAAGGGGGAAAAAAATCAAGTGATGCAGAGTTTGTAGTTTGGTAATGTCATCTGCTTGTTGTAATACTGCCTAGCTCAATTCTTGTGTGTAAATAGCATTTTCTGTGCGGATTACTTGTTTTTACAGGGAACACCAATGTACTCTGAGCTCTGTGGCTCAGAGCACCTGAAGCCTGATTCCAAGTCAGCAGGCAGGGGACAGAGTGGGATGGGATCCTGGTAAAGCTACTACCAATAAAATGGCTAATGTTGGGAGAGATCGTCCTACACCACAGAAACCAGCTTGCTCCACCAATTAAGTTGTTTTTAATTTATATTCAAATTGAGTTAAGTCCTGAATTTAAAAATATGCATGTATAAATAAATTCCATTTGTATTATGTAGATTAATTTGTGAATGTCCCTTTATCATTTTATTCATGAGCAATTTTTATAAAAATGTACATTTGGGTTGGAATGTAAATAATTCTGCAGCATCTGTCAGTTGATGTCTGGGGAGAGTAAACTCTTCTAATTTCACAACGCATTCTAAGGAACTGGACTGTTAAAGATTGGATTTATAAACCTATTACACTTCCCTCTCTTGCAATAGTTCAACTATTTTGCTTAAAAGTATTTTTGAGGTGTTAAAATTATATTGCTAAATAAGATGAGATTTGGGGTTAAATGATAAATTATAATAAATTAGAGTTCTAGGATCATGGTCAGTGGGTGTACATTACTTTCATCACACTGTGGCGGGGGAAATGAACCCTGGAGTTTGGTCGGAGTGCCGATCATTATCGCACGCACAATATAGGAGCGTCCCTATCCAAGAGCAAGCTTCACCTACTGAAGCCTGGAGTCTGGGTAATAATCAGTCTCTCTCAATTAGCAAGCTTGAGATAACAAGATGTTTCTCCTTGGTTTTACAATTTTTTCTACAGCACCTCCGTACTCAAGTGACATCAAAACTGCAAGCCTACTGACGGCTAGCCTGGGTGCCAACGCCCTACACTTGTTTTGAGAGATAATCCTCAGTCATGCTCAAGCACTTCCTAACTCTCGAAGTTTTCAAGTAAACTGGGTTTGTGTCAGTTGTTCCCAGATGGTCCTTGTTTCAATGCAGCTATTTTAATGGTAACTTGGAGCTGACCTTCAGGTGATGTATGACGGAAACAAGGAATCCATTTCACCGCTTTACACAATCTGCACATGTGCTCTTGCTTCCTAGTGCAGGGTATTTCTTGCAGGGCTTGTGGCAAGATTAGGTGAAATTGTTGTACCTTTTGGTTAATGCTGTAAATAAGTAACATTGTGATGTATTTGGGTAGTGAATGGAACTGTGTGCAAATAATTAAATCTAGCAATAAAACTGGGTTCAAACCAATTTGAGACACCTTGTGTTCTGTCACACTTCACACCGGAGAGAATCAAAACTACTTTGTTTCTGGTTAAAATGAGGGCATTCATAGAAACATAGAAAATAGGTGCAGGAGTAGGCCATTCGGCCCTTCGAGCCTGCACCACCATTCAATAAGATCATGGCTGATCATTCCCTCAGTACCCCTTTCCTGCTTTCTCTCCATACCCCTTGATCCCTTTAGACGCAAGAGCCATATCGGACTCCCTCTTGAATATATCCAATGAACTGGCATCAACAACTCTCTGCGGCAGGGAATTCCACAGGTTAATAACGCTGAGTGAAGAAGTTTCTCCTCATCTCAGTCCTAAATGGCCTACCCCTTATCCTAAGACTATGTCCCCTGGTTCTCAACTTTCCCAACATCGGGAGCATTCATCCCGCATCTAACCTGTCCAGTCCTGTCAGAATCTTGTACGTTTCTGAGATCCCCTCTCATCCTTCTAAACTCCAGTGAATAAAGGCCCAGTCGATCCAGTCTCTCCTCATATGTCAGTCCCGCCATCCCGGGAATCAGTCTGTGAACCTTCGCTGCACTCCCTCAATAGCAAGAATGTCCTTCCTCAGACTTGGAGACCAAAACTGTACACGATATTCCAGGTGAGGCCTCACCAAGGCCCTGTACAACTGCAGTAAGACTTCCCTGCTTCTATACTCAAATCCCCTAGCTATGAAGGCCAACATACCATTTGCCGCCTTCACCACCTGCTGTACCTGCATGCCCACTTTCAATGACTGATGAACCATGACACCCAGGTCTTGTTGCACCTCCCCTTTTCCTAATCTGCCGCCATTCAGATATTCTGCCTTCGTATTTTTGCCCCCAAAGTGAATAACCTCTCATTTATCCACATTATACTGTATCTGCCATGCATTTGCCCACTCACCTAACCTGTCCAGGTCACCCTGCAGCCTCTTAGCGTCCTCCTCACAGCTCACACCGTCACCCAGTTTAGTGTCATCTGCAAACTTGGAGATATTAACCTCAATTCCTTCATCTAAATCATTAATGTATATTGTAAATAGCTGGGGTCCCAGCACTGAACCCTGCGGCACCCCACTAGTCACTGCCTGCCATTCTGAAAAGGACCCGTTTATCCTGACTTTCTGCTTCCTGACTGCCAACCAATTCTCTGTCCACGTCAGTATATTACGACCAATACCATGTGCTTTAATTTTGCACACCAATCTCTTGTGTAGGACCTTTTCAAAAATCTTTTGAAAGTCCAAATACACCACATCCATTGGTTCTCCCTTGTCCACTCTACTAGTTACATCCTCAAAATTCCAGAAGATTCGTCAAGCATGATTTTCCTTTCATAAATCCATGCTGACTTGGACCGATCCTGTCACTGCTTTCCAAATGCGCTGCTATTTCACCTTTAATGATTGATTCCAACATTTTCCCCACTACTGATGTCAGGCTAACCGGCCTATAATTCCCCATTTTCTCTCTCCCTCCTTTTTTTAAAAAGTGGTGTTACATTAGCTACCCTCCAGTCCATAGGAACTGATCCAGAGTCGATAGACTGTTGGAAAATGATCACCAATGCCTATTTCTAGGGTCACTTAAGTACTCTGGGATGCAGATTACCGGTTCCCAGGGATTTATCGGCCTTCCATCCCATCAATTTCCCGAACACAATTTCCCGTCTAATAAGGATATCCTTCAGTTCTTCCTCCTCACTCGACCCTCGGTCCCCTGGTACATCCGGAAGGTTATTTGTGTCTTCCTTCGTGAAGACAGAACCAACGTATTTGTTCAACTGGTCTGCCATTTCTTTGTTCCCATTGTAAATTCACCTGAATCCAACTGCAAGGGACCTATGTTGGTCTTCACTAATCTCTTTCTCTTCACATCTATAGAAACTTTTGCAGTCAGCTTTTCTTGGCAAGCTTCCTCTCATATTCTATTTTCCCCCTCTTAATTAAACCCTTTGTCCTCCTCTGCTGAATTCTAAGTTTCTCCCAGTCCTCAGGTTTGCTGCTTTTTCTGGCCAATTTATATGCCTCTTCCTTGGATTTAACACTGTCCTTAATTTCCCTTGTTAGCCACTGTTAAGCCACCTTCCCCATTTTGTTTTTACTCCAGACAGGGATGTACAATTGTTGAAGTTCATCCATGTGATCTTTAAATGTTTGCCATTGCCTATCCACCGTCAATCCTTTAAGTATCATTTGCCAGTCTATTCTAGCCAATTCACACCTCATACCGTCGAAGTTACCTTTCCTTAAGTTCAGGACCCTAGTTTCTGAATTAACACTCCATCTTAATAAAGAATTCTACCATATTATGGTCACTCTTCCCCAAGGGGCCTCGCATAACAAGATTGCTAATTAGTCCCTTCTCATTACACAACACCCAGTCTAGGATGGCCAGCTGTCTAGTTGGCTCCTCGACATATTGGTCCAGAAAACCATCCCTAATACACTCCAGGAAATCCTCCTCCACCGCATTGCTACTAGTTTGGTTAGCCCAATCAATATGTAGATTAAAGTCGCCCATGATAACTGCTGTACCTTTATTGCACACATCCCTTATTTCTTGTTTGATACTGTCCCCAACCTCACTACTACTGTTTGATGGTCTGTACACAACTCCCACTAGCGTTTTCTGCCCTTTGGTATTCAGCAGCTCCACCCATACCGATTCCACATCATCCAAGCTAATGTCTTTTCTTACTATTGCGTTAATTTCCTCTAACCAGCAACGCCACCCCACCTCCTTTTCCTTTCTGCCTATCCTTCCTAAATGTTGAATACCCCTGGATGTTGAGTTCCCAGCCTTAGTCACCCTGGAGCCATGTCTCCGTGATGCCAATTACATCATATCCGTTAACTGCTGTCTGCGCAGTTAATTCATCCACCTTATTCCGAATACTCCTCGCATTGAGGCACACAGCCTTCAGGCTTGTCTTTTTAACACACTTTGCCCCTTTAGAATTTTGCTGTAATGTAGCCCTTTTTTTTTTGCCTTGGGTTTCTCTGCCCTCCACTTTTACTATTCTCTTTTCTATCTTTTGCTTCTACCTCCAATTTATTGCCCTCTGTCTCCTTGCATAGGTTCCCATCCCCCTGCCATATTAGTTTAACTCCTCCCCAACAGCACCAGCAAACACTCCCCCTAGGACATTGGTTCCGGTCCTGCCCAGGTGCAGACCGTCCGGTTTGTACTGGTCCCACCTCTCCCAGAACCTGTTCCAATGTCCCAGGAATTTGAATCCCTCCCTTCTGCACCACTCAAGCCAAGTATTCATCTGAGCTATCCTGCGATTCCTACTCTGACTAGCACGTGGCACTGGTAGCAATCCCGAGATTACTACTTTTGAGGTTTTACTTTGGCTCCTAGCTCCCTAAATTTGTCTCATAGGTAAAAAATGGGATGAGGTCCTATGTCATTGGCACCTATATGCACACGACAACTGGCTGTTCACCCTCCTTTTTCAGAATGTCTTGCACCCGCTCCAAGACATCCTTGACCCTTGCACCAGGGAGGCAACATACCATCCTGGAGTCTCGGTTGCGGCCGCAGAAACGCCTATCTATTCCCCTTACAATCACTAGCTCTCCCACTCTTTTTCCTGCCCTCCTGTGCAACAGAGTCAGCCACGGTGCCATGAACTTGGCTGCTGCTGCCCTCCCCTGATGAGTCATCCCCCCCCCCCCCCCAAACAGTACCCAAAGCGGTGTATCTATTTTGCAGGGGGATGACCGCAGGGGACCCCTGCACTACCTTCCTTGCACTACTCTTCCTGTTGGTCATCCGTTCCCTATCTGGCTGTGTACTCTTTACCTGCGGTAAGACCAACTCGCTAAACGTGCTATTCATGTCATTCTCAGCATCGTGGATGCTGCAGAGTAAATCCACCCGCAGCTCCAGTGCTGCAATGCGGTCTGTCAGGAGCTGCAGGCGGATACACTTCCCGCACACTGGAAGCGTCCCCGAATTCCCACATAGTACAGGAGGAGCATAACACGTGTCTGAATAGATTAACTTAATTTGGCAACAATAATGCTAAAAGGTTACTTACCGAAAAGAAAAACTACTTACCAATCACTTACCCCCTTGGCTGTGACATTTTCTTTTAATGTCTCCTAGTAATGCTAATGAACTAGCAGTACTAACCAGTAACTTGATGGTGGTGGCTGAAACTAAGCTTTTTACAGTTAACAAGTGTTAAAGGTGATTGATCATTTCACATCTCGCAGTTTCTTGTCGCTGGCTGTAGAGCTGGCAATTCTCGGCCTTGGTGCACACAGGATAGTTGGATGAGCAACCATTGTACTCTGACATTAGTGAAAAGAAAGTGGTAGAGAGATTGTGACCCCTCTCGCTTTCTTTCAAAATTTCTGGAATGGAATGCTGTGTTCTTATCAAACGGACAGATGACCAGGTCTAGGAACTGACCACCTGTTCTATTTGAAGTGGAGACAGGAGCCCAGAAGATTGTTTTACTCTTGAGCATGGGTAAGCGTGTCCGCTTGGCTCAGTTGATGAATCTCTCGGCTCTGCGTCAGACTGTGTTGTGGGTTGAATCCTGCCGCCAGCAGTTAGTCAGTACTGTTCAGGTCTGCCTGCCTGGGTGGATATTCTGCCCAAAGAGGGAGTTTTCCCCGTGTCCTGGCTAACGTTTAGCCAACAACCAACAGAACAAATCATTTATTATTTATCCCTTTGCTGTTTAAGGCAACTTCCGGTGTGCAAAACTGTGACTGTACCTCAAATAATTAGTTGGCTGTAAGCACTTTGGGAAATCCCGCAGCCATGAAATGCACGGAATAAATGGAAGCCTTTCCATTCATAGTTGGACAGAAACTGCAACGCGAGCTTTGATAAACTGAATGGCCTTCCCTTCCTATCTATAACAAAAATGGAACATCTGTGTATTTCTTGTCTGTCGCATTTCTCCTTTCTATTCTGTAGTTTGTGTCACACACAAGTCGCACTCCAATGCTGAGCAACTACTAATCTCACTTAGAGAACACGACTGCTATACCCTTCGACTGCGCAACAATTCCATTCTAACCTCATCTCTCTGCTTATTTAACAATTCTATTTAGTGGTATTAAAGGGACAAATGTGTCCTTTTATACGATGGCTTATTAATCTGATTCACCAGAGAAGAGCTGATCACACACATGTCCAAACTGAATTGCATAACATGGGACTTCATGGGCGCAATGTGATTCCTGTTGGTATCCCCTGCATAATTAGCAGCTTGGTGTTGTGATGTAGGTTTTAATTATGGTGAAATGATGCTAAGAATAGCACTTACCAGACCCACACAATTTGTTTAATTTGTTCCTGGGATGTGAGCATCGCTGGCAAGGCCAGCATTTATTGCCCATCCCTAATTGCCCCTTGAGAAGGTGGTGGTGAGCCGCCTTCTTGAACCGTTGCAGTCCGTGTGGTGAAGACTGAGCCTCCATAGCCCTCTGGGTAGAGAATTCAAAATCAACCAAGTGAAGAGCTTTCTCCTCATCTCAGTCCTAAATAGCCGACCCCTTATCCTGAGACTGACCCCTGGTTCTAGACTCCCCAGCCCGGAGGAAAACATCCGCCCTGCATCTACCCGGTCAAGAATTTTGTAAGTTTCAATGAGATCACCCCTCAAATTTTAGGGAATGTTGGCTCTAGTCGACTCAATCTCTCCTCATAGGACAATACCCCATCCCAGGAATCAGTCTGGTGAACCTTCGTTGCACTCCCTCTATGGCAAGTATATCCTTCCTTAGGTAAGGAGACCGACACTGTACACAATACTCCAGGTGTGGTCTCACCAGGGCCCTGTGCAATTGTAATAAGACGTCTTTACTCTTATACTCAAATCCCTTTGTAACAAAAGCTAACATACCATTTGCTTTAATCACTTGCTGAACCTGCCTGTTAACGTTCAGTGATTGGTGTACAAGGACACCCAGGTCCCTCTGATCACCAACATTTCCCAATCTCTCATCATTTAAATAATACTCTGATTTTCTATTTTTCTGACCAAAGTATACTCAAAATTAATTTAGGTTAAGTCGAAGATGTTCAGTGCCTGGTTAGTGCCCCAATCACTACTCCAGAGTAATGTGGTTTCTGAAAAGGTGTGATGAGGCATTATATGAATGTAGCTTTTCCTTTCAAAATGTGAAACGGCTGGAATCAGGCAGGTACAGGAACCAAGGTAAAAACACTGGACATTTGAAATACAATTTGATGCGATGATGGGAGTGTTATTGTGCTGGCAGTATGAGCTTTGAATGACGTGGCCTCACATGCTTACCACCCAAGGGAACATAACATAACACGGTATAGAAGCCAAGAACTCCAAGCAACAGCTCCCTACTCTCCTACGTGTAAATTGAATAACAAATTGTAGCAATAGGCCATTGAATCCCTTGGGTCTATTAACTTATACCTCAACTCCATTTACCCGGCTTTGCTCCCTATTCCTTGATACCCTTACCCAACAATAATCTATTGTGGGAAGGACGAAATGGAGGTGGACGTTTGGAATTAGCACTCGCAGAAGTGTGTCTGAACTACAATCTACACCTCCACTCCCAGGAGCATATATCTTGCACTGGATTTTTCTTTTGACAACGGCATTACCATCGCCGAATCTCCCACCATCAACATCCTGGGGGTCACTTGACAGGAAACTGAAATGGACCAGCCACATAAATACTGGCGACAAGAGCAGGTCAGAGGTTGGGTATTCTGCGGCGAGTGTCTCACCTCCTGACTCACCACCAAAGACTGGATCAACTGGGCTTGTATTCACTGGAGTTCAGAAGAATGAGAGGGGACCTCATAGAAACATTTAAAATTCTGACGGGGTTAGACAGGTTAGATGCAGGAAGAATGTTCCCAATGTTGGGGAAGTCCAGAACCAGAGGTCACAGTCTAAGGATAAGGGGTAAGCCATTTAGGACCGAGATGCGGCGGAACTTCTTCACCCAGAGAGTGGTGAACCTGTGGAATTCTCTACCACAGAAAGTTGTTGAGGCCAATTCACTAAATATATTCAAAAAGGAGTTAGATGAGCTCCTTACTACTAGGGGGATCAAGGGGTATGGCGAGAAAACAGGAATGGGGTACTGAAGTTGAATGTTCAGCCATGAACTCATTGAATGGCGGTGCAGGCTAGAAGGGCCGAATGGCCTACTCCTGCACCTATTTTCTATGTTTCTATGTTTCCCCAAAGTCAGGAGTGTGATGGAACACTCCCCACTTGCCTGGATGAGTTGCAGCTCCAACAACACTCGAGAAGCTCGACACCATCCAGGACAAAGCAGCCGTTTGATTGGCCCCCCATCCACCACCTTCAACACTCACTCCCTCCACCACCGGCGCCCCCTGGCTGCAGTGTGTACCATCTACAAGATGCACTGCAGCAACTCGCTAAGGCTTCTTCGGCAGCACCTCCCAAACCCGCGACCTCTACCACCTAGAAGGACAAGGGCAGCAGGTGCATGGAAACACCACCACCTCCACGTTCCCCTCCCAGTCACACACCATCCCGACTTGGAAATATATCGGCCGTTCCTTCAACGTCGCTGGGTCACAATCCTGGAACTCCCTCCCTAACAGCACTGTGAGAGCACCTTCACCACACGGACTGCAGCGGTTCAAGAAGGCGGCTCACCACCGCCTTCTCAAGGGGCAATTGGGGATGGGCAATAAATGCCGGCCTTGCCAGAGACGGACACATCGCAATGAATTTTAAAAAGTAGTTCCATCTGATCTGTCCATTCCCCTCTGAGTGCAGTAACTTTAAGGGAAAGTGTCCATGGGCTGTGGGAGGAGATTCAATGGGTGGGTAGGGTCCGTGGAGAGTGTCATAGAAAATAGATGCAGGAGTAGGCCATTCGCCCTTCAAGCCTGCACCACCATTCAATACGATCATGGCTGATTATTCACCTCAGTACCCCTTTCCTGCTTTCTCTACATACCCCTTGACCCCTTTAGCCGTAAGAACCATATCTAACTCCCTCTTGAATATATCCAATGAACTGGCATCAACAACTCTCTGCGGTAGAGAATTCCACAGGTTAACAACTCTCTGGGTGAAGAAGTTTCTCCTCATCTCAGTCCTAAAAGGCTTACCCCTTATCCTTAGACTATGTCCCCTGGTTCTGGACTTCCCCAACATCGGGAACATTCTTCCTGCATCTAACCTGTCTAACACCGTCAGAATTTTATATGTTTCTATGAGATTCCCTCTCATCCTTCTAAACTCCAGTGAATACAGGCCCAGTCGATCCAGTCTCTCCTCATATGTCAGGCCTGCCATCCCAGGAATCAGTCTGGTGAACCTTCGCTGCACTCCCTCAATAGCAAGAATGTCCTTCCTCAGATTAGGAGACCAAAACGGAACACATTATTCCAGGTGAGGCCTCACCAAGGCCCTGTACAACTGCAGTAAGACCTCCCTGCTCCTATACTCAAATCCCCTCGCTATGAAGGCCAACATACCATTTGCCGCCTTCACTGCCTGCTGTACCTGTATGTCAACTTTCAATGACTGATGAACCATGACACTCAGGTCTCATTGCACCTCCCATTTTCCTAATCTGCCGCCATTCAGATAATATTTTGCCTTCGTGTTTTTGCCACCAAAGTGGATAACCTCACATTTATCCACATTATACTGCATCTGCCATGCATTTGCCCACTCACCTAACCTGTCCAAGTCACCCTGCAGCCTTTTAGCGTCCTCCTCACAGCTCACACCGCCACCCAGCTTAGTGTCATCTGCAAACTTGGAGATATTACACTCAATTCATTCATCTAAATCATTGATGTATATTGTAAAGAGCTGGGGTCCCAGCACTGAACCCTGCGGCACTCCACTAGTCACTGCCTGCCATTCTGAAAAGGACCCGTTTATCCCGACTTTCTGCTTCCTGTCTGCCAACCAGTTCTCTATCCACGTCAGTACATTACCCCAATAGCATGTGCTTTAATTTTGCACACCAATCTCTTGTGAGGGACCTTGTCAAAAGCCTTTTGAAAGTCCAAATACACCACATCCACTGGTTCTCCCCTGTCCACTCTACCAGTTACATCCTTAAAAAATTCTAGAAGATTTGTCAAGTAGGATTTCCCTTTCATAAATCCATGCTGACTTGGACCGATCCTGTCACTGCTTTCCAAATGTGCTGCTATTTCATCTTTAATAATTGATTCCGACATTTTCCCCACTACTGATGTCAGGTTAACTGGTATATAATTACCCGTTTTCTCTCTCCCTCCTTTCTTAAAAAGTGTTGTTACATTAGCTACCCTCCTGTCCATAGGAACTGATCCAGAGTCGATAGACCGTTGGTAAAATGATCACCAATGTATCCACTATTTCTAGAGCTACTTCCTTAAGTACTTTGGGATGCAGACTATCAGGCCCCGGGGATTTATCGGCCTTCAATCCCATCAATTTCCCTAATACAATTTCAAGCCTAATAAGGATTTCCTTCAGTTCCTCCTTCTCACTAGATCCTCGGTCCCCTAGTATTTCCGGAAGGTTATTTGTGTCTTCCTTCGTGAAGACAGAACCAAAGTATTTGTTTAACTGGTCTGCCATTTCTTTGTTCCCTATTATAAATTCACCTGAATCCGACTGCAAGGGACCTACGTTTGTTTTCACTAATCTTTTTCTCTTCACATATCTATAGAAGTTTTTGCAGTCAGTTTTTATGTTCCCAGCAAGCTTCCTCTTATACTCTATTTTCCGCCTCCTAATTAAACCCTTTGTCCTCTTCTGCTGTATTACAAAATTCTCCCAGTCCTCAGGTTTGCTGCTTTTTCTGGCCAATTTATATGCCTCTTCCTTGGATTTAACATTATTCTTAATTTCCCTTGTTAGCCACGGTTGAGCCACCTTCCCCGTTTTATTTTTACTCCAGACAGGGATGTACAACTGATGAAGGGATAACCAGCCATGGATAACCAAGGAAATAAAGGAAAGTATCAAATCAAAGACCAATGCGTATAAGGTGGCCAAGGTTAGTGGGAAACTAGAGGATTGGGAAAATTTTAAGCAACAGCAAAGAATGACTAAAAAAGCAATAAAGAAAGGGAAGATAGATTACGAAGGTAAACTTGCGCAAAACATAAAAACAGATAGTAAAAGCTTTTACAGATATATAAAACGGAAAAGAGTGACTAAAGTAAATGTTGGTCGCTTAGAAGATGAGAAGGGGGATTTAATAATGGGAAATGTGGAAATGGCTGAGACCTTAAACAATTATTTTGCTTTGGTCTTCACAGTGGAAGACACAAAAACCATGCCAAAATTTACAGGCTACAGGAATGTGGGAAGGGAGGACCTTGAGACAATCATTATCACTAGGGGGGTAGTGCTGGACAGGCTAATGGGACTCAAGGTAGACAAGTCCCCTGGTCCTGATGGTAATGCATCCCAGAGTATTAAAAGTGATGGCGGAAGTTATAGCAGATGCATTCGTTATAATCTACCAAAATTCTCTGGACTCTGGGGAGGTACCAGCGGATTGGAAAGCAGCTAATGTAACGCCTCTGTTTAAAAAAGGGGGCAGACAAAAGGCAGGTAACTATCGGCCGGTTAGTTTAACATCTGTAGTGGGGAAAATGCTTGAAACTATCATTAAGGAAGAAATAGCGGGACATCTAGATAGGAATAGTGCAATCAAGCAGACGCAACATGGATTCATGAAGGGGAAATCATGTTTAACTAATTTACTGGAATTCTTTGAGGATATAACGAGCATGGTGGATAGAGGTGTACCGATGGATGTGGTGTATTTAGATTTCCAAAAGGCATTCGATAAGGTGCCACACTAAAGCTTACTGCAGAAGATAAAGGTACGCAGAGTCAGAGGAAATGTATTAGCATGGATCGAGAATTGGCTGGCGAACAGAAAGCAGAGAGTCGGGATAAATGGGTCCTTTTCGGGTTGGAAATTGGTGGTTAGTGGTGTGCCACAGGGATTGGTGCTGGGACCACAACTGTTTACAATATACATAGATGACCTGGAAGAGGGGACAGAGTGTAGTGTAACAAAATTTGCAGATGACACAAAGATTAGTGGGAAAATGGGTTGTGTAGAGGACACAGAGAGGCTGCAAAGAGATTTAGATAGGTTAAGCGAATGGGCTAAGGTTTGGCAGATGGAATACAATGTCGGAAAGTGTGAGGTCATCCACCTTGGGAAAAAAAACAGTAAAAGGGAATATTATTTGAATGGGGAGAAATTACAACATGCTGAGGTACAGAGGGACCTGGGGGTCCTTGTGCATGAATCCCAAAAAGTTAGTTTGCAGGTGCAGCAGGTAATCAGGAAGGCGAATGGAATGTTGGCCTTCATTGCGAGAGGGATGGAGTACAAAAGCAGGGAGGTCCTTCTGCAACTGTACAGGGTATTGGTGAGGCCACACCTGGAGTACTGCGTGCAGTTTTGGTCACCTTACTTAAGGAAGGATATACTAGCTTTGGAAGGGGTACAGAGACAATCACTAGGCTGATTCCGGAGATGAGGGGGTTACCTTATGATGATAGATTGAGGAGACTGGGTCTTTACTCGTTGGAGTTCAGAAGGATGAGGGGTGATCTTATAGAAACATTTAAAATCATGAAAGGGATAGACAAGATAGAGGCAGAGAGGTTGTTTCCACTGGTCGGGGAGACTAGAACTAGGGGGCACAGCCTCAAAATACGGAGGAGCCAATTTAAAACCGAGTTGAGAAGGAATTTCTTCTCCCAGAGGTTTGTGAATTTGTGGAATTCTCTGCCCAAGGAAGCAGTTGAGGCTAGCTCATTGAATGTATTCAAATCACAGATAGATAGATTTTTAACCAATAAGGGAATTAAGGGTTACGGGGAGCGGGCGGGTCAGTGGAGCTGAGTCCACGACCAGATCAGCCATGATCTTGTTGAATGGCGGAGCAGGCTCGAGGGGCTAGATGGCCTACTCCTATTCCTAATTCTTATGTTCTTATGTGATCTTTAAATGTTTGCCATTGCCATCGTCAACCCTTTAAGTATCATTCACCAGTCTATTCTAGCCAATTCACATCTCATACCATCGAAGTTACCTTTCCTTAAGTTCAAGAACTAGTCTCTGAATTAACTGTGTCACTCTCCATCTTAATAAAGAATTCTACCATATTATGGTCACTCTGTCCATGGGCTGTGGGAGGGGATTGAATGGGTGGGTAGAGCCTACGGTCCCATTCACTCTCTGCTGGCGATGTTTGGTTTTGGGGGGACAGTTCGCTGGTTCAGGGATGAGTCGGGGTGAAGCACTGGCTCTGTCCGGGGGAAGGGCCGTGGATTTAAAGCCCTTCCCTTCACCTGTGTGCCTCACACTCCCGGGCGCTCCCAGGGAATCCTGTCCAACCCTGGTCCCAGGACCAACATTGCCATCGGATTCCCAGCCCCGCGTCTCCTGAGTCAGCCCAGCAAGGAGCAGGTAGGCTAGCATTGATGGTGCAAAGATATTTGTCTATTTAATCAATAACGTTTATTGCACGAAGTTCTGGCACTTCCACCAGCAGGCCAATGAAATGTTGGTCAGTGCCGTGAGCACAATCAGCTTTGTATCATCTTTCAGGATCATTTGAAGCCAAAACACCTACCCAGTTTCACTAAAATATCTTCTTAGACTCCCATTAAAGGCAATGGAGAGCTGGGCTTCCAGCGGGAGAGAGACTGGGGTCTAGGGGGAGAGAGACTGGGGTTCGGGGAGGAGATGGGTCCAGGGGGAGAGGGACTGGGGGAGAGGGGGAGTGGGGTTTGGGGTCCAGGGGGAGAGAGACTGGGGTCCAGAGGGAGAGAGACTGGGGTCCAGGGGGAGAGAGACTGGGGTCCAGGGGGAGAGAGACTGGGGTCCAGGGGGAGAGAGACTGGGGTCCAGGGGGAGAGAGACTGGGGTCCAGGGGGAGAGAGACTGCGGTTCAGGGGGGAGACCGGGGTCCAGGGGGAGAGAGACTGGGGTTCAGGGGGGAGAGCGGGGTCCAGGGGGAGAGAGACTGGGGTTCAGGGGGGAGACCGGGGTCCAAGAGGAGAGGGACTGGGGCAGAGGGGATTGGGGTCCAGGGGGACCGGGGCCCAGGGCCCAGGGGGAGGGGGGTCTGGGGTACAGGGTTAACACATACGCCGAGAGTTGCTGGAGATACCAGTCTGAATTGGGTCTACAGGTCGGTGCTGACCTCTGGCTCTCCGCTTCTGAATAAACAACTTAGTGCAGGTTCCCCTCAAGCTCCCCGCCATCAGCCTGCTCATTCTATTCCAGCACTCTCCTGCCTGCCACCCTCTGTGCACCTCAGATCGTCCAAAACTCTGCCCCCGTGTCCTAACTCGCACCGAATCCCGCTCACCCATCACCCGCTGTGCTCACTGACCCGTGTCCTAACTCGCACCAAGTCCCGCTCACCCATCACCCCATGTGCTCACTGCCCCGTGTCCTAACTCGCACCAAGTCCCGCTCACCCATCACCCCCTGTGCTCACTGACTTACATTGGCTCCCAGTCCAGTGATGCCTCGATGGGACATCAGATTACATAGGATATACGGCACAGAAACAGGCCATTCGGCCCAACCAGTCCATGCCGGCGTTTATGCTCCACTCGAGCCTCCTCTCGTCTTTCCTCATCTAAATCTATCAGCATAACCCTCTATTCCCTCCTCCCCCATATGTTTGTGCAGCCTCCCCTTTAACACATCGATACTATTCGCCTCAACCCCTCCCTGTGGCAGCGAGTTCCACATTCTCACCGCTCTCTGGGTAAAGAAGTTTCTTCTAAATTCCCCATTTGATTTCTGGGTGACTATCTTATATTGATGGCCTCTAGTTATGCTCTTCCCCACAAGTGGAAACATTCTCTCTGGATCCACTCTATCAAAACCTTTCATCATTTTAAAGACCTCTACTAGGTCACCCCTCAGCCTTCTCTTCTCAAGAGAAAAGAAACCCAGCCTGTTCATCCTTTCCTGATATGTATACCCTCGCATTTCTGGTATCATCCTTTTAAACCTTCTCTGCACCCTCTCCAGTGCCTCTATATCCTCTTTATAATATGGTGACCAGAACTGTACGCAGTGCTCCAAGTGTGGTCTAACTAAGGATCGATACAGGGTTAGTATAACTTCCCTACTTTACAATTCTATCCCTCTAGAAATAAACCCTAGAGCTTGGTTTGCTTTTTATAGTCTTGCTAACCTGTGTCGCAACGTTTAGTGATTTGTGTATTTGTACCCTGAGATCCTAGAGCTGCAGAGAGTGTTAAACTAATTAGTGGGGGCGGGGCGAGGGTTCAGGTGAGCAGAAACCTAAAAGCTCAAAGAACAAAGTGAAGGCAATAGAGCCGGGTAGCACTCGGGGAAACAAAACCAGAGCGTGACAGGAAGGGACAGGATCTATAAACACAAGAGTGTTTCAGAAACTGGGGCCATAGCAGGAGAAACCGGGAAGAAAACACACTTAAAAGCTCTTTATCTGAATAAACGCAGCATTCGGAACAAAATAGATGAGCTGTCGGCACAAATAGATACAAATGGGTCTGATCTGATCGCCATTACAGAGACGTGGTTGCAAGGTGACCAAGGCTGGGAACTAAATATTCAGGGTATTTGACAATCCGGAAGGACAGACAGAAAGGAAAAGGAGGTGGGGTAGCTCTGTTGATAAAGGATGGAATCACTGTAATAGTGAGAAACAATATTGGCTCAAATAATCAGGGTGTTGAAACAGTTTGGATGGAGATAAGGAACAATAAGGAAAAAAGTCACTGGTGGGTGTATTCTATAGGCCCCCTAACAGTAGCAACTCTGTTGGTCGGAACATAAACCAAGAAATAATGGGGGCTTGTAAAACGGGAACAGCAATAATCATGGGTAATTTTAACCTCCATATTGATTGGACAAATTAAATTGGTCAGGGTAGCCTTGAGGCAGAGTTCATAGAGTGCGTAAGGGATGGGTTCCTTGAGCAGTATGTAACGGAACCAACCAGGGGACAGGCTATCTTAGATCTGGTCCTGTGTAATGAGACAGGATTAATAAACAATCTCCTAGTAAAGGATCCTCGAGGAATGAGTGATCATAGCATGGTTGAATTTCAAATTCAGTTGGAGGGTGAGAAAGTTGGATCTCTAACCAGCGTCGGCGGCAGTCGGGCCCAGCGTCGAGGAGGTGTGTGGAGAGGCGAGGCTTGTGCAGCTACAGGGAGGAGGCAAAAAAGAAGTAGAAAACAACAGAAAGGTGACGTCACAGCCAAGGGGGTAAGGGATTGGCTGGTGATTGGTGAGTAGTTTTTCTTTTTTCTTCTATAACAGTGAGTAAACTTTAACATTGTTGTTGCCAATTTAAGTGTATCTAAGGGTTAAGTCATGACAGGAGAGCTCGGTCACGTGATATGCTCCTCCTGTACCATGTGGGAACTCAGAGACACTTCCGGTGTCCCTGACGACTACGTGTGCGGGAAGTGTGTCCGCCTCCAGCTCCTGACAGACCGCGTTGCGGAATTGGAGCTGAGGGTGGATTCACTCTGGAGCATCCACGATGCTGAGAATGACGTGAGTAGCACGTGTAGCGAGCTGGTCTTACCACAGGTGAAGGGTCCACAGCCAGCTAGGGAATGGAAGACCAGCAGAAAGAGCAGTGCAAGGAAGGTAGTGCAGGGGTCCCCTGCGGTCATCCACCTGCAAAACAGATACACTGTTTTGAGTACTGTTGAGGGGGATGACTCATCAGGGGAGGGCAGCAGCAGCCAAGTTCATGGCACCGTGGCTGGCTCTGCTGCACAGGAGGGCAGGAAAAAGAGTGGGAGAGCGATAGTGATAGGGGATTCGATTGTAAGGGGAATAGATAGGCATTTCTGCGGCCGCAACCGAGACTCCAGGATGGTATGTTGCCTCCCTGGTGCAAGGGTCAAGGATGTCTCGGAGCAGGTGCAGGACATTCTGAAAAGGGAGGGTGAACAGCCAGTTGTCGTGGTGCATATAGGTACCAACGATATAGGTAAAAAAAGGGATGAGGTCCTACAAGCCGAATTTAAGGAGCTAGCAGCTAAATTAAAACGTAGGACCTCAAAAGTAGTAATCTCAGGATTGCTACCAGTGCCACGTGCTAGTCAGAGTAGGAATCGCAGGATAGCACAGATGAATACGTGGCTTGAGCAGTGGTGCAGCAGGGAGGGATTCAAATTCCTGGGGCATTGGAACCGGTTCTGGGGGAGGTGGGACCAGTACAAACCGGACGGTCTGCACCTGGGCAGGACCGGAACCAATGTCCTCGGGGGAGTGTTTGCTAGTGTTGTTGGGGAGGAGTTAAACTAATATGGCAGGGGGATGGGAACCAATGCAGGGAGACAGAGGGAAACAAAAAGGAGGCAAAAGCAAAAGACAGAAAGGAGATGAGTAAAAGTGGAGGGCAGAGAAACCCAAGGCAAAAAAAAAGGGGCCACTGAATATAAAGGGGCTGTAGGAGGGGTCAAAACTAAAAATCATGGTTTAAAAACTAGTATTAAAACACTCTACCTAAACGCACGCAGCATTCGAAATAAAGTAAATGAGTTGACGGCACAAATCATTGCAAATGGGTATGATTTGGTGGCCATTACAGAAACGTGGTTGCAGGCCAAGACTGGGAATTAAACATACAGCGGTATCTGACGATTCGGAAACGTAGACAAGAAGGGAAAGGAGGTGGGGTAGCTCTGTGAATAAAGGATGATATCAGGGCAATTGTGAGAGACGATATTGGCTCTAATGAACAAAATGTTGAATCATTGTGGGTGGAGATTAGAGATAGTAAGGGGAAAAAGTCACTGGTGGGTGTAGTTTATAGGCCCCCAAATAATAACCACGGTGGGGCAGGCAATAATCAAGGGAATAATGGAGGCATGTGAAAAAGGAACGGCAGTAATCATGGGGGATTTTAACCTACATATCGATTGGTCAAATCAAATCGCACGGGGTAGCCTGGAGGAGGAATTCATAGAATGCATACGGGATTGTTTCTTAGAACAGTATGTTACAGAACCTACAAGGGAGCAAGCTATCTTAGATCTGGTCCTGTGTAATGAGACAGGAATAATAAACGATCTCCGAGTAAAAGATCCTCTCGGAATGAGTGATCACAGCATGGTTGAATTTGTAATACAGATTGAGGGTGAGGAAGTAGTGTCTCAAACGAGCGTACTATGCTTAAACAAAGTAGACTACAGCGGAGGGCAGAGTTGGCTAAGACTGGAAACACAGACTAAACGTTGGCACAATTGAGGAACAGTGGAGGACTTTTAAGGAGCTCTTTCATAGTGCTCAACAAAAATATATTCCAGTGAAAAAGAAGGGCGGTAAGAGAAGGGATAACCAGCCGTGGATAACCAAGGAAATAAAGGAGAGTATCAAATTAAAAACCAATGCGTATAAGGTGGCCAAGGTTAGTGGGAAACTAGAAGATTGGGAAAATTTTAAACGACAGCAAAGAATGACTAAGAAAGCAATAAAGAAAGGAAAGATAGATTACGAAGGTAAACTTGCGCAAAACATAAAAACGGATAGTAAAAGCTTTTACAGATATATAAAACGGAAAAGAGTGACTAAAGTAAATGTTGGTCCCTTAGAAGATGAGAAGGGGGATTTAATAATGGGAAATGTGGAAATGGCTGAGACCTTAAACAATTATTTTGCTTCGGTCTTCACACAGGAAGACACAAAAACCATGCCAAATATTGCTGGTCACAGGAATGTGGGAAGGGAGGACCTTGAGACAATCACTATCACTAGGGTGGTAGAGCTGGACAGGCTAATGGGACTCAAGGTAGACAAGTCCCCTGGCCCTGATGAAATGCATCCCAGGGTATTAAAAGAGATGGCGGAAGTTATAGCAGATGCATTCGTTATAATCTACCAAAAGTCTGTGGACTCTGGGGAGGTACCAGCGGATTGGAAAACAGCTAATGTAACGCCTCTGTTTAAAAAAGGGGGCAGACAAAAAGCAGGTAACTATCGGCCGGTTAGTTTAACATCTGCAGTGGGGAAAATGCTTGAAACTATCATTAAGGAAGAAATAGCGGGACATCTAGATAGGAATAGTGCAATCAAGCAGACACAGCATGGATTCATGAAGGGGAAATCATGTTTAACTAATTTACTGGAATTCTTTGAGGATATAACGAGCATGGTGGATAGAGGTGTACCGATGGATGTGGTGTATTTATATTTCCAAAAGGCATTCGATAAGGTGCCACACAAAAGGTTACTGCAGAAGATAAAGGTACGCGGAGTCAGAGGAAATGTATTAGCATGGATAGAGAATTGGCTGGCTAACAGAAAGCAGAGAGTCGGGATAAATGGGTCCTTTTCGGGTTGGAAATCGGTGGTTAGTGGTGTGCCACAGGGATCGGTGCTGGGACCACAACTGTTTACAATATACATAGATGACCTGGAAGAGGGGACAGAGTGTAGTGTAACAAAATTTGCAGATGACACAAAGATTAGTGGGAAAGCGTATTGTGTAGAGGACACAGAGAGGCTGCAAAGAGATTTAGATAGGTTAAGCGAATGGGCTAAGGTTTGGCAGATGGAATACAATGTCGGAAAGTGTGAGGTCATCCAGCTTGGAAAAAAAACAGTAAAAGGGAATATTATTTGAATGGGGAGAAATTACAACATGCTGCGGTGCAGAGGGACCTGGGGGTCCTTGTGCATGAATCCCAAAAAGTTAGTTTGCAGGTGCAGCAGGTAATCAGGAAGGCGAATGGAATGTTGGCCTTCATTGCGAGAGGGATGGAGTCCAAAAGCAGGGAGGTCCTTCTGCAACTGTATAGGGTATTGGTGAGGCCGCACCTGGAGTACTGCGTGCAGTTTTAGTTACCTTACTTAAGGAACGATATACTAGCATTGGAGGGAGTACAGAGACGATTCATTTGGCTGATTCCGGAGATGAGGGGGTTATCTTATGATGATAGATTGAGTAGACTGGGTCTTTACTCGTTGGAGTTCAGAAGGATGAGGGGTGATTTTATAGAAACATTCAAAATAATGAAAGGGATAGACAAGATAGAGGCAGAGAGGTTGTTTCTGTCATGTATTCAACCAGCATTGTAATCCATGTATAAACTGCCCTAAGTTGTACACCGTGAGAACACTGACCACTACGTGGGAGACACTCCTAACCTGGACCTTCAGGAATAAAAGGGGAAGCTCCACCCACCTTCATCACTTGAGTGCTAAGCAATAAAGGATAGGTCACAGACTGACCTTCTCTCAAGCATGGGCCTCGTGTGCATTTATACTGTGTAGTCAGGACGTATCAATG